>NC_041360.1:1235803-1260803 GCF_900634415.1 Cottoperca gobio
CCTACTGCTTGTCTCTAGCTGCCTGGGCTAGTATGAGCGATCTCACCATTTCAGTCAGCTCCTCCAACTTGTCCCCCGGGTCACCTGCCGTGGCCCCCTTATCAGCTGCTCACTTTGTTTGTTCTTTTTTCCTTTGTTCATCTCTCCTCCTCACTTGGTCAATCCCACTTCTGACACCACTTGTTAGGCTGACCATGAGCGGTCCAGACCATAAGCAAGGAGGCAGAGGCAGGAGAACAAGCAAACCACAAACGTGGGCATTTATTTACAAGATATATATATATATATATATATATATATATATATATATATATATATATATATATATATACAGTGTCACAAACCAGTGGTCACAATTGACTGCATTCATGCTTGAGGCCATCCTACTCTCCCTCAAGTTCCCAAAGAGCAGCCTTATATAGTCTTAACAGTTAGGCTGTACCCAACCCAGGGGTGTTAACAGGCAAATCAAGAAATAATAAACATGAACTCTAAATATTCGACATAAATTCACTAATATAAACGATAATTATTATGTAAAAAAAACTACTGAGGCTACAAGATTTATTACGCATACATTTACCACCCCTCCATTTTATCCGGCTCTGTGGAACCCTCCCGGAACAATACAAATGTGTTGTTTCCACAGGGACTCTTTTAGCTGCGGACCATGGGAGTTGGAGACAGGAGATAACAGGTAAGTGTCTTCCTTAAACAAATTAATACATGCGTCTGTGCATAATATGAACAACAAGAAAATGGTTGTGAGCTACACAAATATAACGGAGACTAAGACCAGACGGCTACTGGGATCACTTTCGTTACACCTGGGTTTTGCCAACTTCTATCGCCGGTTCATTTGGGACTACAGCCGGGTTGCCGGACCTCTCAATCACATCCCGGAAGTGTTCTTTTCATGGACTCCTCAGGCTGAGGCTGCGTTTATAGAGCTGAGGAGACGGTTTACGTCAGCTCCGGTCCTCATTCATCCCGATCCAGCTATCGTTGAGGTGGATGCTTCCAACACCGGAGTAGGGTCAATTATGTCTCAACGCTCTACCACGGACCAGAAGCTCCATCCTTGTGCGTTTTTCTCCAGATGCCTGTTTGGGGCTGAACAGAACTATGACATCGGCAACAGGGAACTACTCGCAGTTAAGCTGGTGTTGGAGGAGTGGAGACACTGGTTGGAGGGGACCGAGCAGCCATTCATCATCTGGACGGATCACAGGAACCTGGCTTACATTCAATCCGCCAAGAGACTAAATTGGCTGAGCATTGTTGTTCGGCAGGTTAAATTTCACACTTTTTGTCCAGGTTCCAAGAATGTTAAACCTGATACCCCGTCCAGACTAGTGACCAGGATTTGGCCGCTCCTGATACTATTGTTCCATCTTCCAGCATAGTGGGCGTCATTACGTGGGAGATAGAGGGAGTTATCAGGAATGCTCAACCTGACCTCCGGTAATGGTCCTAATAACCGTCTGTTTGTTCCCGATTCTGTGCACTCCCAGGTTCTTCAGTGGGTCCATGCCTCTCAATTTGCCTGCCTCCCAGGGGTTAACCAGACACTGTCCCTGCTTCGGCGTCACTTTGGTGGTCTTCGATGGAGGTCGATTCCTGTGCCTTTGTGCTTGCCTGCACGGTCTGCGCCCATAGCAAACCTTCCTACCAGGCTTCCACCGGTTTGCTTCGGCCCCTCCCAGTTCCTAGTCGCCCGTGGAGCTCAGAATCCCTCATGGAGTGGTCATCTTCCCTGGATCGAGTATGCCCACAACTCACTCTCCGGCGCAGCCATGGGTATGTCTCATTTGAGTGTTCTTTGGGATATCAACCACCCTTGTTTCCAGTCCAGAAAAATATGTGTGTGTATGTGTGTGTGTGTGTGTGTGTGTGTGTGTGTGTGTGGCCTAAGCCTTCAGCAGCTGATCCCACTCAACTCAACTCCAATCTGCTCACCTGTCTACAATCATCTCATCCCAGCACAGTTTATCTACCCCAGTCTTCCAGCCATTCATCGCCAGATTGTTGTTTCAACTACCCCGGTGGCCTAGATCTCGGCCGCTCAGTATATTCTGCCAGAGTTTACCTTGTGTTCTTTGGTAACGTGTAACTTGCTCTTTCCAGGATCACTACTCGCCTTGTCGCTCGACTCCTCTGTTTGCCTGCCTGCCCTGCCATTTCCTCTCACTGTCTTGCCTAGTGTGGAGTATCGTGTTAAATTAACTATTTAAACATACTCAGCTTCCAGAGTCTGGTGTTCTCGTTCCGGGTTTCTCCTGGACGTACATATAACACAATTCTTGTTATGAAGATTAAGTGTGTGTAGTAGTGATCACACACCTATCCATAAAGCTATGATCAGGCTCATGAAAATGTAGAACAGACCAAATGCTTAAATACATGAAAACAGTTTGTGCATTAATTAATGATGGCACACAGGTTTAAAACAGGCTGGATTTTTGACAATCAATACAATCAAAAATCATTTACAAAGTACCCCTGAGGACAGTACAATAAAAATATTGAGAAAATAAATGAATCAATAAAGAAAGGGAAAAAAATAAAACAAATTGAATAACAAAAATCAAAAAAAATATTTTAATGCAATCTATTAATGCAAAGACAAAAAAACATTAACAATTCAAACAACAAGGGCAGAATAACAAATATTAACAACTGGTATGAATAGCAAAGCATATGGTGTCCATCCACAATATCATGTTTCTTTTCTCCGCAGTTAAATCATAGGCTGTGTACATAAAGATATTTCATTTATTCATATTTCATACAGAATCTCAAGATGTTTCTTTTTAATCATTTCAGATTAAGGACTTTCTTCCCACAACAATTAGTGTTGTATTGATCGGTTCTACAATACAGTCTATAATTTAATTATATCAAGATGCTGTGATTTACATGAGAATGAAATTTAAATTGACGCCCATCTTCAATACACCCATTTACTAATTCTATTTAACAATGTTTGTTATGGATTCCCAGCAGGATTTATTATCGTCAGATATTTTACGAAATAATTTCCATTATTGCCAAATCAGCACATCAGTCTAGCTCTATGACACATAACACTCTGGCTGCATATTTCTTTCCCCTTTGGCCTTCATTGACTGTTGACACAACAGCAGATAGTCTGCGGCGGGCTGCTCGGCGTGTTCCAACTTGTCTCCAGAACAATACTGGCTTCAGTGCCTGGTGACTGGGTGTTGTTGCGGCAGGAAGGACTCGCAGATGGGGGATTATGGGCGGATCGTGATTAGAAATACATTTTAAAAAGAGGCTTTCAGAGAACTGCAGGACGTCCCAGTGGGAACGTGGACCTCTGAGGTGGTTGTTGTGAGTCGGGACCCTTGAGATGGGAAGCTGCCTCTATTTCCTGCCAGTTACATTCAGTACAGACTGTTGCACCTTGCTGCTCTGCCCTAACACTCATCTGTATTTCTGAAGCCTCGCTCCTCCCGCTCATTCCTCCGGGAGTTTCAAAAAAGCGATGTCATCGAGCAGAATTTTATCCAGTTGCATTTGGCAAATGATATCGTCCCGTATGTGTATGAAATATAAGCCATGCCTGAAGTGCACTTTTTAGTTTGTATTGAAGGGATGCAAATTTCCCACATCTCCACGTTTTTATTTACTGCCAACACCTGAATACAATAAAGGTGAATGGAAATGTTGCCGTTGATTTTCTTTCACTTTTAAATTTTCAATGATGCGAGTGCCAAAAATGAAATCCATCACCCCCAGGGTATTAGGGTGGAGGCACAAAACTGAGAAGCCGTTATCTCAACATTTAAAGTAAGTAAGTAAAACCAAAAGTTAATGGGTTTTTTTTTTGTTTGTTTTTATAAACTGACCATCTAAAGTTACTCATGAGTGTATAAACTACTGTAAAATCCAAATTGTTTGAATGAAATTTGAGTCGAGCTATTATTCTTGATTATAATAACTAATAGTAGTTATAGTAGTTGCAATAATAGGCCTTTTCCACATACATTATACAACCAGCACCCAGTTGCTCCAAAAATATATGAGCAACAAGAGAAATCAAACTTCATAAAAAGAAAGAAAAATGTAGATGCAAGGTAATGATGAGGTTTGAGTGTTAGTTTCTGTTTTCAGCAGTGGAGATTAAGTGAAGGTTGGACATGTTAACCTTTAATGGACATAACCATTTAGCAGAAGATCTTTTCACATTGAGCATTTTAGTTTCTGGATCTTTTGGTGAGAAAGAGCCCTGGTAATGCGTGTGATACTACATTCGGGATATAGCATCCATGCATGCATGTAATTAGAAACAGTCACTTTACTTAACTAATAAAGCTGATGTTTTTACCACATCCAATATTATATTGTGATTCATCCCTCTCATTCAGACCCTAAATGCAAAAAAAACTAATTAGGGATAGAAGTACACACAGACACACTAGTTGTGTTTTGTTTGTGTGTTCAAACATCAGTCATTGTTGGTTTTCTACTCCTTCTCCTTCCTCACGTCCTTCCTCTGCTTTTTACACCGTCTGTAGAGTGATGGAGTCACAGAGCTGCGGACTCGTTTCCACAGGGGTTTCTTTAGTTTCTCCTCAGGAGACTCTGAGGACGTCTTCATAAACTTTGAGGGTCTGAGGATCAGGAAGGGGACTCCTCACACACAACTCACAGATCTCCATCTCCAGGCCCTTCTGAATCTCAGCTAGCTCTTTCTCCTCCACTGCTGTGACTTTAGCAGTTTGCTGGATGCAGGAGGATGTTTTCTCCTTTAGCTGAAGTTTCAGCTGCTCTAGCTGCTCATCACACACCTCCTTCTCCATGGCGTCTTTCTTAAGAAGTTTCATGGCCTCCTCCATTTCCTGCTGCTGATTTCCACTCTTTAAACTCTGCTTCAAGGACCTTGTTTTTCTCCTGCTCACCTGCCATCTTTAGTTTGCCGTCATTGTAAGACTGTGTCAGCTCCACCACATCCTGCTCAAGCTCCTTTTTCTTATTTTTCCTCTTCCCATTCTGGAGTTCAGAGGGATCCTGTAGGTTGTTGGTTTGGTTGCAGGGCTGCATTACCTTCTCCAGCTCCTCTCCTCTCTTTGTACTTTAGATTACTCTCATGTTTGAACTGTTTCTCTAGTTCTTCTTGCTGGGTCACCGCCTGGAGCCTTATTATCCTCTCATTGCAAAGATGCTCTTCTGTCCATGTCAGATGGTGGGTCAGATCCTCCACCTGTGTGGAGCTGTGGTGGGAAACTGTCTCTGGGTGTTGAGCTGCAGTTGACTCTAGACTCTATAGAGTCTCTATCTATCTATCTATCTATCTATCTATCTATCTATCTATCTATCTATCTACATTACACTATCTAACATTATATTAACATCTATAACTAGTGCAATGCCCATTCGGAATTTTTTTTAAAAAAAACTAGGAATCGACTCCTCTGTTAATACTCAGGCTTCCAGAGTCTGGTTTGTGTTCTCGTTCCGGGTTTCTCCTGGACGTACATATAACACAATTCTTGTTATGAAGATTAAGTGTGTGTAGTAGTGATCACACACCTATCCATAAAGCTATGATCAGGCTCATGAAAAATGTAGAACAGACCAAATGCTTAAATACATGAAAACAGTTTGTGCATTAATTAATGATGGCACACAGGTTTAAAACAGGCTGGATTTTTGACAATCAATACAATCAAAAATCATTTACAAAGTACCCCTGAGGACAGTACAATAAAAATATTGAGAAAATAAATGAATCAATAAAGAAAGGGAAAAAAATAAAACAAATTGAATAACAAAAATCAAAAAAAATATTTTAATGCAATCTATTAATGCAAAGACAAAAAAACATTAACAATTCAAACAACAAGGGCAGAATAACAAATATTAACAACTGGTATGAATAGCAAAGCATATGGTGTCCATCCACAATATCATGTTTCTTTTCTCCGCAGTTAAATCATAGGCTGTGTACATAAAGATATTTCATTTATTCATATTTCATACAGAATCTCAAGATGTTTCTTTTTAATCATTTCAGATTAAGGACTTTCTTCCCACAACAATTAGTGTTGTATTGATCGGTTCTACAATACAGTCTATAATTTAATTATATCAAGATGCTGTGATTTACATGAGAATGAAATTTAAATTGACGCCCATCTTCAATACACCCATTACTAATTCTATTTAACAATGTTTGTTATGGATTCCCAGCAGGATTTATTATCGTCAGATATTTTACGAAATAATTTCCATTATTGCCAAATCAGCACATCAGTCTAGCTCTATGACACATAACACTCTGGCTGCATATTTCTTTCCCCTTTGGCCTTCATTGACTGTTGACACAACAGCAGATAGTCTGCGGCGGGCTGCTCGGCGTGTTCCAACTTGTCTCCAGAACAATACTGGCTTCAGTGCCTGGTGACTGGGTGTTGTTGCGGCAGGAAGGACTCGCAGATGGGGGATTATGGGCGGATCGTGATTAGAAATACATTTTAAAAAGAGGCTTTCAGAGAACTGCAGGACGTCCCAGTGGGAACGTGGACCTCTGAGGTGGTTGTTGTGAGTCGGGACCCTTGAGATGGGAAGCTGCCTCTATTTCCTGCCAGTTACATTCAGTACAGACTGTTGCACCTTGCTGCTCTGCCCTAACACTCATCTGTATTTCTGAAGCCTCGCTCCTCCCGCTCATTCCTCCGGGAGTTTCAAAAAAGCGATGTCATCGAGCAGAATTTTATCCAGTTGCATTTGGCAAATGATATCGTCCCGTATGTGTATGAAATATAAGCCATGCCTGAAGTGCACTTTTTAGTTTGTATTGAAGGGATGCAAATTTCCCACATCTCCACGTTTTTATTTACTGCCAACACCTGAATACAATAAAGGTGAATGGAATTTAGATTGTGGTGCACACAGCACTTTTCTCTTTGGACACTTTTTTGCAAATACTTTTTACCCAAAAATTTTTATTAAACTGAAATTCTTCTTAGAAAAAAAATGTTGCCGTTGATTTTCTTTCACTTTTAAATTTTCAATGATGCGAGTGCCAAAAATGAAATCCATCACCCCCAGGGTATTAGGGTGGAGGCACAAAACTGAGAAGCCGTTATCTCAACATTTAAAGTAAGTAAGTAAAACCAAAAGTTAATGGGGTTTTTTTTTGTTTGTTTTTATAAACTGACCATCTAAAGTTACTCATGAGTGTATAAACTACTGTAAAATCCAAATTGTTTGAATGAAATTTGAGTCGAGCTATTATTCTTGATTATAATAACTAATAGTAGTTATAGTAGTTGCAATAATAGGCCTTTTCCACATACATTATACAACCAGCACCCAGTTGCTCCAAAAATATATGAGCAACAAGAGAAATCAAACTTCATAAAAAGAAAGAAAAATGTAGATGCAAGGTAATGATGAGGTTTGAGTGTTAGTTTCTGTTTTCAGCAGTGGAGATTAAGTGAAGGTTGGACATGTTAACCTTTAATGGACATAACCATTTAGCAGAAGATCTTTTCACATTGAGCATTTTAGTTTCTGGATCTTTTGGTGAGAAAGAGCCCTGGTAATGCGTGTGATACTACATTCGGGATATAGCATCCATGCATGCATGTAATTAGAAACAGTCACTTTACTTAACTAATAAAGCTGATGTTTTTACCACATCCAATATTATATTGTGATTCATCCCTCTCATTCAGACCCTAAATGCAAAAAAAACTAATTAGGGATAGAAGTACACACAGACACACTAGTTGTGTTTTGTTTGTGTGTTCAAACATCAGTCATTGTTGGTTTTCTACTCCTTCTCCTTCCTCACGTCCTTCCTCTGCTTTTTACACCGTCTGTAGAGTGATGGAGTCACAGAGCTGCGGACTCGTTTCCACAGGGGTTTCTTTAGTTTCTCCTCAGGAGACTCTGAGGACGTCTTCATAAACTTTGAGGGTCTGAGGATCAGGAAGGGGACTCCTCACACACAACTCACAGATCTCCATCTCCAGGCCCTTCTGAATCTCAGCTAGCTCTTTCTCCTCCACTGCTGTGACTTTAGCAGTTTGCTGGATGCAGGAGGATGTTTTCTCCTTTAGCTGAAGTTTCAGCTGCTCTAGCTGCTCATCACACACCTCCTTCTCCATGGCGTCTTTCTTAAGAAGTTTCATGGCCTCCTCCATTTCCTGCTGCTGATTTCCACTCTTTAAACTCTGCTTCAAGGACCTTGTTTTTCTCCTGCTCACCTGCCATCTTTAGTTTGCCGTCATTGTAAGACTGTGTCAGCTCCACCACATCCTGCTCAAGCTCCTTTTTCTTATTTTTCCTCTTCCCATTCTGGAGTTCAGAGGGATCCTGTAGGTTGTTGGTTTGGTTGCAGGGCTGCATTACCTTCTCCAGCTCCTCTCCTCTCTTTGTACTTTAGATTACTCTCATGTTTGAACTGTTTCTCTAGTTCTTCTTGCTGGGTCACCGCCTGGAGCCTTATTATCCTCTCATTGCAAAGATGCTCTTCTGTCCATGTCAGATGGTGGGTCAGATCCTCCACCTGTGTGGAGCTGTGGTGGGAAACTGTCTCTGGGTGTTGAGCTGCAGTTGACTCTAGACTCTATAGAGTCTCTATCTATCTATCTATCTATCTATCTATCTATCTATCTATCTATCTATCTATCTATCTATCTACATTACACTATCTAACATTATATTAACATCTATAACTAGTGCAATGCCCATTCGGGATACACTCACACACGCACGCACACAAAGTAGGAATTGTGTTGCAATGGGACACGCAAAGGCAAACATACACACACTTTGACCCTAACCCTTTGATTGTGGAAAGCCGTATAGGGCCCGGAGGACATTTGATCCGGCCCTCGACGTAATTCATAAATGCATGCAAAAAAATCCACTAAAAAACTAGACGGCAATAGAATAAATCGGGCGTTTTTCCTGGCCACGGTCAGGGTCCTTGAACATAACACGAGTGGAACGTGTCATCACATGGTCACATCATGTCAAAAAACTTCCATATTGAACAAGACCATCATTGACGTCAGTGAACGCAGCGTGGCGAGTGTAAAACAGAGAAAGCTGGATGTCACTTTCCAGGAGAAATGGACGAACGATGATTTCTTTGTGGAAGTAAAAGGCCAGTGTGTCCAGTTGTGGCCAGTTTGTGCGGACGCGTTTGCGGTGATGAAAAATAATCTCAAGCATCATTACAGCACAAGACATGTCAAACTGCACGAGCTGAAAGGACGAGTGCGTTTGGATAAAGTTAACGCTGTTCGGTGGAGTTTGGCCCAACAAGCAGCTCTCTGCAAAGCAGAACATACAAACATGGACAGATAGAGAGGTAGACCACCACACCAAGAACAGACTGTTCCACCACTGCTGTGCACTGTACACTCACTTTTTATAATTTGGGCAATATTCACTTTATTTTCTATCAACCACTTGGTACTTATATTATTTTTATTATATTTAATTATTGTTTACTGCCTTTTGACTTCATATGTTCTTTTGCTGTGACAAGATACATTTCCTCGTTGTGGGACTAATAAAGGATGGCTGATTTCTGATAAAACGTTGCTTTTTTGCACAGCAAAAGATTATTTATTTACCTTTTCTTTTGACCTTTTTGACAGAAGGATATACAAGCTTAAATGTTTAATGTCATTTAAATTCTTGAAAAAGTGCTGATGAAATATTGTTTATCAGTCAGTGACGCCATTTAAAGCAACAACCTGAGACGCATTAAACCAATGGGACTAATAATATAGCAAGGGAACTTTCTGATCCCGCTTATAATTATGAGTAAATGGAAACAAGAGCATTGGCTCGTGAGTGTGAGTGTTGGGATGGTTATTTAAGTGGAAGGCATGACTTCAGGGCCTTGTATTGTTCAACATCCGCCCTGCTGAAGTATCCATGACAAAGACAACAAATTCGTACCAAGGTGTGGCAAGGTGTGCTTCTCTCCCTGTACCGTAACTCAGCCTACCTGAGTCCAAACTTGATCTGGTGGAATTTATCATCGAGACTAGACTAAAGCCAGATAATGGCCCCTAGAGGCTGTAATATTCATTACAAACTACAATATGAATATGTTGACCAAACATATTGTGGTACTAGAGGAGAGGTCAAGGGTTCAAATAATTCCTCTAAAATCATCCTAAACGTGTTTTCAGACAGAGTGTGAAGAACATTTTAGACACAGCTCAGTTGCATAAAAAGACAATGTAAAGACACATCCATTCAACTTATTATATGAACACCTGCGTGGAGTTTACATTGTCCAATTACAATTCACATGTAATGGAATACTGTATAAGCGTATTCCAGTATGGTTAGACTTAATATGTTTAAATTTGACTAAATTTAAACAAACAACAATAAGTAAATAAAAGCTTTAGCATTCTTCCCAATAATGTTATGATGTGGAGAAGGCTGTCAAACCTCCAGTAGACCTTCACTTTGGTACAATCTACACACTATAAGTAGGCTATAAACAGTTTTGGGGACACATGACATCAGTCATTCTAAATACACTACATGACATAGTGTTGTAGTAGTGAATGAAAAAAGTAGGGTAAATTATAAGAATAATTACTTTGTGCTTATTAAAGAATCGTCAATCTATGAATCATTATTTTTTCTTCAAAGAAATATTTAGTTTTAATATCTTGCCTAATCTAATACTCATAGCCTATAATGATGCATAACGTAAATGACAAGTCATGCAGGTTTATATCAGCTCTTAATGTTAGTCAACTCTACCCGAGTGACATCACGTCCCGCTTCCTAATAAACTCACCCACATATCGAAGCATCAACGCCTTCAATACTCTTCTGCTCTGCCTCCCTTCACTGTAAAATTATGTGGATGTCGACAAGCTGCATCATTTCCAGTGACAAGAAAAAAAGAGGTAGATTCGCTTGAAGTCCCAGCGCCCTCCTCCATGTTTTTTGTGCGCAGGGGGGGGGGGGGGGGGGGGGGGGGGGGGGGGGAGGAGGAGGTGAGGTGGAGAAGGAGGGGTAGGGGGTGGGGTGAGCGTGCGCCCTCGGCAGACAGTCAAGGCAAAAGACACACGGCTCATCCGCTCGCCTCCCCATTGACGTCAGTCCGGTATCACATGAACGAGCAGGAACCAATCGGCACGGCGCTGCCGGAGAGTGCTGGCTCCTTTACACCAAGATAGGGGAAAAGACTGAATAAAAGGAAACCGTGCCAGTGAGCCTGTAATGACCACAAAACCCTTACGGAGGAGCCCAGAGCCGCCGCCATTGGATATTTCCTCTGTTTTCGCTTCATTCCCATGCGTTCCTCGCTGTGGATTATTCTGTTTGGCACTGGGGCGGACATAATGGATAAGGCCATGGCCCTAACATATTGAATAGCTCGTTGGTGGTGGGGGGGGGGGGGTGGTAGAGGAGAGGCACGCACCGAGGAGACAATTTATGGGGCATTGTGCGGGAGGAAAACTGTGGATTATTTGCACTGTATCATAAAAACCTTGCCCGGTCTAGATATCCTGCCATAAAACGCTGTTTGTGGCATTTCTGCGCCTGTCTTGGCCGCGTCTACAGCAACTCAGGTCGTGTTATAGCGGTTGGTAGGTAGGTACCCCCCTCCAGCTCGATCCGAACGACCTTATCTATTTCTATTTTGTATAAACGTGAAGGATTCTTGTATCGTTTCGACGGGTTCACCCTCCCCTCCCCGAGAGTAACATTTGGAAACAATAAACGGTTGGATTACTGAACTATGGATTTCAACAGCGGCAACGGCGGCGGCGGCGGGGCCAACGAGCTGCACAACAACCAGTTTTATCAGTGCGAGGAGAACAAGCCTCTGCTGGGGGAGATGTCGGAGGGGAATAATAACACCAAGCTGAGCGCAGGGCCGTGTAAGAGGTCCCTGCACCACTGCAGCAGCAGCGGGATGCGATACAAGCTGCTGCACGAGGGGGACATCCAGGTATGCGTGGTCAAGCACCCCCGCACCTTCCTCAGCAAGATCCTTACCTCCAAGTACCTGCGGAGATGGGAGCCGCACCACCTCACGCTGACAGACAGCAGTCTGACCTCGGCCACCGTGAGTTGCTTTATAGCTCTCTGTGTGTGTGTCTGTGTGTCTGTGTGTCTGTGTGTGTGTTTCACATTCCAAAGGCAACTTTGGTGTTTGTCTTTTCTTGTCTGGACGTAGCACACTCGCACCGAGATTACGCACAGTCTGTTGTTGACGCAGTTTACAAGAAGGCAGCGTGTCACTGCTTTCATGACCCGTTCTGGTGCTGATCGGTAACGCTGTGGCCTGCACCCCTCTATCCCCACATCTCCTCCTCTCCATCAATGACCTGTGCAACACATTTCCACTGTACCTGTGACCAGGGGACGCACAGGTGGAATTTCCTGTAGTGTGTATACATTTGTGTATATGTCTCTCTTATTGATCATTGTTTGGCTCCAGGGGGCTTTTAAAATGGTTTAAACTCTTAATCTAAATTATTAAACAACAAAGATCTTCTCCTATTAGTCCCTGGAAATAAAAGCCATCAGCAGGGGGTCAAAGGGACCTGTTATGTGTGTGACATGAAACCAGTTGAACTCCCCTGCTGCAGCAACCTGAATCCTCAACAAACCTGTTGTTGCTGCTTCCTGCATGTCTTATGGATGGATTGCAGAACAGAGAGGAAGGATGCTAAGATAATGTGCCATCTTCAGTCTAATGCCAACAGGCCTACATCATAAATATTACTATGCATGGGTTTGTCAATTAATGGTAGAGTGATAAATACAACGGAGGACAGACTTTACATCTATTTGGCGATCCACTGTTTTAATCAGAGGAGAGGAGGAAACCTCTGTGGAGGATTCTGCTCCTGGTAAAACATCCTGAAAAGAATCCACAAAAGAAGTCAAATCTGTGTAATCAATTGTAATTGTTAGTAATTCAGCATAATAATGCCAAAATAATAAAAGCCTTTATTTCCCCTTCTGTTATTATGAACACCTCTGACATTTTCCACAAAGCCAGGCCCATTGTTTTATCAACACGCCTTCTTAGGCTTTTTGGATGTCTGCCTATCACACTCAAGCCAGAGGAGTGTGCTCAATTGCTTACTGCAGTGTGCAATGTCTTGGAGACTGTTATTATTGCAGAAAACCCTTGTGGATGTAGTTGAGGGTGAACGCACCCGAACCTGGTTTACCTGCTTGTCTACAGGAGAATTATTCCTTTTAATTCCACCATGAATCGCAATAATTCAGCTGAATTAAGTAGTACTAACATACTGATCACTAACTGGAGGTCACACTTTAGTATTTCTCTCATTTCTCAGCAACACTGGTTCGTTGTTGATTGCTTGTGTACATGTGCTTGTTGTTGTGGGTGTAACATTGGGATATAAGTCAATGATGCACGGAAAGGGTATTTTATGAATCAATCCATGTAACAATCTTGGGTAGATAACATAATGTCATGAAAGCTTCCTCTTGGTGACACAATAACAGAGTAAACACTCCATACTGCTACATGAATCCACATGGTTTACTGTAAAATAACATTAGTTGTTTTCGGTGCATTCTTCCACTGGACAGATTTCATTTAGTAGTAGCAGTAGTGCACTGGCTCTGGAGCTTCGCATTAGCTCATTAGCATACACTAGCTTATGATCAAACTTCCTGATTGCTGATTCCTTGCTTGTAGTTCCTGTTTGTTAACACACATTATATTTCTGGCATCACCATCAGAGCACACTACCTTAGATTTAGCAGATAAGCCCTAATGACTAGGATACTAATTTAGGCATGAAGCATTTTAGCATGAACAGTGTTGAGTGACAGCTTTAATGTTCCCAAATCAATTGTACTTCTTCTTAGCAGCTAACAAGAGAGACAATTTAAAGCTGGGATAACTGAGCGAAGCAAGTTGTGAACACAACATTGACATAAACCTTTTTTTATGCCTTATATGTGTCTTTTAAGTTGATATGCCAAACTTGTCAGTACAAAAACTCATTTGGAGTCATGTCACCTTTTACTCTTTTTAGCTCTGTTTTTGGTCTCTACCAATTCCAGAAAGAAATGCTGTGTCTGGCTCTTTAGCTTCTAAATGCTCCACTATGTCCACCTGCTATTCTCTAACTGTGGCTGTCGGTTGTTAAGGCCAGAGCATTTAGTGTACAGTGGGTTTTTAGAGCAGTAAAGTTTTTGGACAACTAAACAATGAGCTTTAACGTTACATAAAGATCCTTAAAGCCGAGGAGCTGCAGATTCAGGTAATCATTCTCAGTAGGTTCATTACTATGAGAGACCCCTTTTATATGTCCCGTTGTTTTCACAACTGATACTTTAAGGCAAGATGGCGCAATAAATGGTCATGCTGTTGTGTCATTGTGATACTACTTTTGAGCTTTACATTTCGCTCTACATCAATACACAAGGTTTTTGCCGGTTTTCAACAGAAATATCACAAACTGTTTTTTTTGCTGGCTTTTTTACCTTTATTTAGTACAGCCGTAAGATAGACAGGGAAAGGGGAGAGATAGGAAGATGACATGCAGCAAAGGGCCGTGGGTCAGATTTCGAACCCGAGCCTGAGCATTTCTAACTTGCAATGGAGAGAAATTCTATCATGTATCCTGGTTCCCTTGAGGAGTGCTCTGGCAGGATAATTTAGTATTATAGATTCGGACCAAAGAGCACAGCTACAGTGAGTAAAAGGCATGACACCAAAACCGGACTTTGTGTACGACATGATGACTGATGAAAAGATCAACTACTGGATCTTCCACAGATGGAAGGCAAGTAGGCAGCGGGTGCTTGCGAAGCAGAAGAAGCGACCCTCAGCACTTCTACTTCCTTAACAGTGATTGAAGTGACGGTAAATCTACTGTATGTTTAACAAGTTTCACTTTTGTAAAGAATTGACCAGTATGTGCACTCAATCTGCGTTTGGAACGGTCGGACATAACGTGCAGCTGAGACCAGCTTTAGACTGTTACTGTCCATTCTGCCATTGCTCAACTCATGTGGTTTATATGTCTGTTATAGCCCATGTTAGACTCTGAGTTGCATAGCAAGAGCCATGCCGACACATCATCCTATGCAGGTCTATTGTGTTCATTTATACGAATTCACAGTTCTAATTAACGTCCAGTGAATGAACTACTTACTGTTTGGGGGCTTTTTGTATTTCTCTGATCACATTTCCTGGATGTGGTTTTAACAGATGTGCTGTGGGCTCCGCTACATATCAGTGATTCTTTATTGATTGTGGTTGCAGTGGGAAAGAGAGACAGCCTTCGAACTTTGGCCAGTCAACAGCAGCCCTCAGTGACGAGCAGGAAATCATCTCTGTGGGAACAGGAAATAGGCAAATCCTATTTCTATATCTCTTAAGTCAAAATTCATGGAAATTGTCTTGTGGTTTTGGCCTCAAACATTCATTGCTGTGGTCTTCCCAGGTCTCTCGTCACTCAGACAATGAAGGGTATATTTTTTCTATTCTATCTATTTACTCCAAAACAAACTTGAAATGGCTACCAGACAGTGTTATAAACAGCTAATGTAAAAGCTTTTCATAGACTGGATGGAAGTGTAATCCCTTTTGAGTTCTATCAGTAGAAGAATTAGCTTAATACATTCAGTGAGCACTTCATTTGGTACACATTTACAGTCTAATGCAGCCCCTAAAGGTAGAACTTATAGCAGATCTGTTGTATTGGATTGCATTAGATTGTACAGGTTAACCTATTTAAGGGGCCACTGAGCGTAAATATTTCTTCATATGAAAATATTCCCACTTTATAATGTAACTGTTGATTTCCAGGCCTGTACTCTCGAGGAATTATGAGAGGACTCTGCAGCTCACAGTTAGGTCCAATGCTAACATTCAGTACCAATGCAAAAAGTAGTATGGCATTAATGTAGAAGGTGTAGTAATGGGGCCTTCAATTTGAACTGGGAAGTTGGATTTTTGAAGTCGGAGGAACTTCAAGAACTCTGACCACAAAATCCAAGATGGCTGCATAAACAGAACTGAAAGCTGTAGTAATATACTGTTTGATAGCCCTTATGTCCTAATTAAGTAAGTCGTACACAACTAAACCACACTGTTGTTGTCATGCACAGATAGTGTAGAAAGTGAGAATTTAAGAAAACATTGATAAAAATCCACAATTTAACATTTGCAGACCTGTCCAATGTGCTTAAGCATAAAAGTTCATTCTTGACCTCAGAGACAGTAGTTTGACCAAAGAAAATCTATACTCAAAGTTTCCTTATTAGCTTGTTCAAGTGAATCTTGTGGTTAAAAGCTCCAGAATCAGCTAGTAAATTGGCATTGAGTTAAGATTAGTTTTTCTCAAACCACTGTGTATTTGAGGAGTTCAAAGACCTTCTGTAAACTGAACTTGTGTTGCCTAATGCTACTTTATAGTCCTTTTCAATTAGTGTCTTTCCAAGGGTCCCCTGTGCTTATAGTAGGTGTTTTATTGTTCTTGCTTCAAAGAGCCAAATGCTAACAGTGACTGACTGCCGGGAACTGGCTGTCATAAATGATCATATAAGCCCAAGAAACTAATGTAAATGTTGTCAAAACGGTGTCATTTATCACAAACTGTCCTTTAGTGAAACGCAGTCTGCTTTGTATTTATGGCAGGAAACTGGAACTGTGTAGACCCCAGTGGTAGAAATCATGATGCTAATGCTAATTATTTTTGTTTTAGACTCAAGTCATGTGGCTGATTTATCCACAGGTTCTTTTGACTTGTGTGTTTGTGTGCGGATGGTGACACCCCGTATACAGTGATCATGTGTTTGCGAGTTGGCTTGTCGACGATGTCACATATTCTTCGCTCTGTAAAGGCTTAACTATGAGGGTTTGAACCATGAATGTGCATTTCCTGAGTGGGGTTGTTGTGCTCGGTTTGGAACAGCGCAGTTATGTGGGCAGAAGAACAATGCTGACCAATTTGCTCTCTTATAGAGAGACTTCTTGCAACAAGGAGGCAAAGAGCGTTGACTCTGAGTCTCCAACAACATCCAACGCACAGCAAATAATTGGGATGATTGGAGAAAAGGGCTTTGTGAAAGTGAGCATGGCTGCCAAGAGAGTTTCAGTACAGTCAGCAACAAAAACCTCATGAATCCTGAGAGAGAGAGAGAGAGAGAGAGAGAGAGAGAGAGAGAGAGAGAGAGAGAGAGAGAGAGAGAGAGAGAGAGAGAGAGAGAGAGAGAGAGAGAGAGAGAGAGAGAGAGAGAGAGAGAGAGAGAGAGAGAGAGAGAGAGAGAGACTTAGAGAGCATAGGTAGGCTTGAGTGTCTTCTGCTCACGTCCCATCTATTTTAATAATGCCACTTTTTCAAAGGGTTAGTGTTATCCTCAGTGTTTTACTTTCATTATCTTGTGTGTGTTTGAATTGCAAAGATTAATCAAATACCACATCTAAAATTGTATTTGGCAGTAGAATAATCTGACACAAAAGAGAGGTTATTTATGTGTTTGATTAGTGAACTGGCCTTCTTAAAGTCTTATTTGTGGCGTGGGAGGTGCAACAACCAAATGCACAAAGGAACCTTAAACTAAATGTTTAGGGTTCATTTACGGTGAGTTTAAACTGATCATAGAAACTAATGATCATCATGCTGCCAAGCTAGAATCTATTGTGTATGCAAGTTTAACAGCAGCAGGAAACTAAGTACTTTGTCATGTGCCAGTATAGTGGCAACATCCGAACCGTCTAATCGGAGCTGAGTATTTAAATTCAAGTGGGACTCTGTATGTTTGAACACTTGGCCACAACAGGAACATGAAGCCACAAATGATACAAGCTCAAGTATAATATAACAGTAGCACAAGTTGAGAGTAACGGAACCTAATTGGCCAAAAAAATGTTTATTACACAGCAATATGTATCTGAAGTTTGCTAACATTAGCTCACATTAGCCACCATAAACTAGTGGTCAAACCCAACCAAGTATGACTGTTTTAAATGGAAAAATGTGTTCATTTCTTTCTCAGAATTCAGTCTCACTTCAAGCACTCGGTACTAACGACGGCCTGGATACATTGTACATCTTTGTTCTCTTTAAATAGGCCTCAATCCCAAACAACGGACCTAATCCTAATCTCAGCCATTTCTAAACTGGGCCTAAACAGAACAATGTGATTGGTTACAGGCTGTCCAAAGGCAGAGGACACATACACTCTTGAACTGCAAGACTGAATCCTAAAATGTCCGTTGGATTGTCTCTTAAAGTTAAATTAGAGTTTACTCTGTGGAAACTGCAATGTGTGGACATGCATGTATAAGAGAAAGCCTCTCAGAAGTGTGTGCGTGTGCTCCTCAAGGCAGAAGCAGCACAAGATCATTGGGCTGCCAGACCTTGTTGGTGGTATTGTTTTAATGCAAAATAAAGGGAAGAGAAATGACATGCAGTGACTACAACCTATGAGCTCACACACACACGCACACACACCAAATGTTTTGAAAGGCTCTGGGCAGGCCTCCAGGACAGGCTGTAGTACATGTTCATATTCAAATACTGGATCCTCCCAGTTTTGTTTGAACAATGCAGCCATTTGGCAAAGATTTGAGTTAGTCATGAATGATGGCGCTCTCCGCCATATTGATTTATGATATTTAGAATAGATTGGAATTGGACTCGTTCCACTTATTCTGCCTTGTTATGTGTGTCTGCGAGTGATGGATAATGTGAAAGAAAACAGAGAAACCAAACGAGAGATTGCAAGAGCAACTCTCCACACTGAATGAAGACTTTCAGGGAAACTGTTGTTTTTAACCATAATGAAAAAAAGCCACATTCAGCAAAGCAATGTGACACACAACCCTTCTATAGCTGAGTGCTATGAAACTTGATTGCACTATGCCTACTAGTATGATTTAGTGATTTAGCATAGATTTATGAACAGCTGTGTGTGTTATGGTAGCAAGATAACACACAGTGGCACAAATCAAATATGATGCTGTATGTTAGTTAATATAAATGTTGTGATGGCTGCTTGTTAACACTGACATACCTATCTGTTAAATATGAACCTAAAACTGCAGGTTACCCTGATTCTTTTCAAATATAAAATAAAGTTGAAGTTTTAAATTTACAACAGGAGGTTGTCCAGGACCACAGTCAACAGTAAGGGTATGTTCAAAGATGAGAACAAGCGCTTATGCTGACAAAAACCTACAAATATCATGAAACAGGCTTTTGGCATTCAGACAGGGGTCAGGGATTCCACAGATGACCTTATTAATCCAACAAAACTTTGTCAAAAGAAGAAAATGATGAGGGATTTCTGTAGGTAAAATAAAAAGACATAGTGAAAGCAGGGTGGAGGAAGAGTTGAGTTAGTAATGAGAGGCTGGATGAGACAGGAGAGGTTCAATTATATTCACCCAGCAGCGTTGTGTGGGAACCGAAACAAGATTATATGAACCCACAGTTTATCTTATGTGACACATTAAAACTAAGACATGAAGTCAACATTACTCTCTTCTCATTGGCTGTCTTTTAAAATAGTCTGTCATTACCTTTGGTGGAGGCTTCAATATTAGTCATTAGCAGTGACCCTGTTTTCAGTTCAAAGATTCAGCTCTGCCTCCCAGTATAGGGAGGTTAAGATGATGATAGGACACGCCCTTCTTTAAACCCAACAGCTTTAGCAACTATTTAGAATAGTTGTTATATTTCTTCATTGCTGTTTATTTTTATTTTTAGACCTCTGTTAAGCCACTCTCAATGAAACAACACTTCCTAGAGATGTGTTAATTGATGGCAAAGTAGAACTGACTACAATTAATTAGTGAATGAAAAACAGATGAGTTGTTGAAAAGGGCTCGTGTTGAACTGTCGTTGATTTATTGTCCAACCTACTTGAAATAATGTCTTAAACTCATTCATCTGTGGCCTTGCCAGAGCACCGTGAGATGTGAAACTGTGGCCTAACCTGAAGGAGTCACCTTGTAAATGTCAGACTGACAAAATCAGACTCTAATTAAAAAAAATATATATACTTTCCTAAAGTTTCTCTTTCTTTGTATTAGGCACACTCTTAAACTGTGTGTTAAATGTGAAGAAGGAACGTACATTTAAGAGTGTCCCTGAACTCCAGTCAAACTTTGATTGTTAAAATGCAAAATGAACATTATCAGTTTGCACAAATGGAATGACGTGCACAAGCAGACCAATGCAAAACAGTTTTGGAGTTACTCCTCAGTATCCCCCTGTTGTTCCATATCAGTGCAGATTGACTGGTGTGAACCACTTTGAGATTTTACATACAGTTTTATATGAACTTGAGCTATGTGCTAAAACATTTGCTCACTCCGTTTTTATTTAAATAACTGTGAATAGGAATATATTTAGGTGTGTTCACTCCACTGATTCTCTTCGTGATGTTAATGTGTGTGTGTGTGTGTGTGTGGTTGTCTGTGTCACAATACTGAGTGTTGACATTCCACTACAGGGAATAACTGGCTCACTGCAGCACACGTTTGTAGGTCTATTTAACCTCCCTTGATAATCAGAACTGCATTTGCAAGGTTCTTGTGTGTGCGTGTTGTTTGTGTGTTTTTTGTTGTGGATCAAACTGTGTGTGCGTGTGTGTGTAGGGGGCGGAGCCCTGCCCTTCGCCAGGAGAAACTGCGCAAAGCAAGCAGTAGAGCAGGTGTGTCAAACATTTTTTGTGATTGAGTTTGAGTCAAACTCAATCACAGAGATGGCCAAAATTAAAAACTGGGACTACGTCTAGGGCCAAACACGGTCCACATTTATTGAACAGGATAGACATATTGGTTAAAGTCCAAAAAGATATGGAGCATATTTAGGTAGGCTATATTCTCAGATTCTCAGATCATTCACATGTGTCAGAGCCAGATGTTTGGAAGCTTTTCTTAGCTGCCAGTTTAATGTTTGGGGTTCTGTGGAAACCCTCAGTGAGTGAAGGTGTGCATCAGTGAGACGACTCCTGTGTGGGTTTTTGTTCATCTTCATCACAGAGAAAAGCTGCTCACACAGGTATGTGCTTCCAAACATGCAAAGCATCTGAGTGGCATGAAGGTTGAGGCATCGTTTCTGGACATGAAGCTTGGAAACTGTGCAGCGCCCACAGAGTCATACTTTGCCTTGAGTGTGTCGTTACACTGGAGGTCAATCAGCTCCATTTGAATGTTCACAGGTGCTGTTTCCACCTCAACTGCAAAAGGAATACTGAGCAGCCATTTCTGAGCTGTAAAGTCGACAAATGCGCTCAGTTTATCAGCAGAATGCGCAGTCGGGAAGATGGTGGGAAGCAGGCGGTGGAGATGGTGTTTGGAAACACGTAGTGACCAAAGTTTCCTGCTGTAGTCTCCCACAGGCAGCTCGACTTGGAACGCTCTCACTGCATCATACATGTCCGTGATCACATGGTCCTGAAGCTGGAGGTTTAACAGTGAGATGCTTCATTGTGTCGCACAAAAAGGCCAGCTCACATCGTCCCAGAGATCTGTGGTGTCTTTCCCTTTGCTTTCTTAAAACTGGCAGATTTCCTCACGCAACTCGAAAAATCTATTCAGCACTTTCCCTCGACTCAGCCATCGCACCGCCATGTTCAGAATGTATCTCCTCAAATTTCGTATCTGTGTCACAGTGCTTATTACATGTTCCATTTCCAGAGCTTTACAGCACAGCACTTCCTGGTGTATGATGCAGTGATACACCGTCAGCCGCATCTTTCACCGCGCATCTAAGGCGCTCCATCTGTCGTTAGTCCCGTCAGTTTGTCCCGGGGCAGTTTCATTTTGCACACATTTAGATATGTCCTCAAAAATGTATTTCCCCATGGTTGTGCCATGCATTGATTTAATTACCAAAACCGGCGGGCCAGTTATGACAGACATATGATATTTACTTGCGGCCGGATATAATTGTGGCCTTGAGTTTGACACCCGTGCAGTAGACACAGAAACGTGCACATAAATTATATAAATAACATAAACGTTTAGTTTATTTAATAAAAGAGCACCTGTTCAATGTGAAAAGTGAGTTGTGAATATACATTTTAAAACATCAGTGGTGGGGGGGGGGCGCACAGACAATGGTGCACTGATAGCGCTTTTAGTACTCGGAGACGTGATTTTATTAAATATATGGCTCTCAAGGAAATACATTTAAAAATATTTGGCTTTTATGGCTCTCCCAGCCAAAAAGGTTCCCGACCCCTGTCCTAAAGAGATGTCTTCGTATTGCCTTTTTAAAAATGTATTTGTCTATTGACCAAAATGACTAAGACATAAATGTATTCAATGTGCAGTGATATGAGCAAGGCTGGAAGTGCAACCTCCAATGTGTCAAACCGATTATTGGAAGAATTTGAAACATTGTTTACATCCATTACGAATTCTCCGTTGTGGGATCTTATCTATGTTTGCTAGCTCATAGTCTTTCTCTTCATTGCCTTTGTTTGCGCAGTGCTATAGTTCTTGGCACATTACCGCCACCAACTGCTGATCAATGGAACAGCATGAAACCTTTGCCTGGGTCTGTCGTGTAACCCGGGTCCTTGAGCGTGTGCACAAAAAACAAGGAGCGATTCTTAAAAAACATTGCTTTAAAGTACTACTAGTGTCACAAACTCTCATGGGTGGGTCCTGTGTTTTACATGTCTTGCAGAGGAACCCTGTGTAATGGTGTGTTTTTCTAAATAAATTGCGTTTTAACAAAATCATTAATATTGTGGGGGGCCCCAGATTCAAGTTTGAACCCCTTTAGTGGGTTAATCCATCCATGGAAATGAGATTTAAATTGAGAAGTTGCTTGAACAATATTGTGTGACTTGACTACGGCTGTAACGGTTCTGGAACTGAAACCCAAAATGCATCCTGTCATGTGACATACAGTCTCATGCAGACTTGCATCGTGATAACAGACATGGTTGTAATTTGTAGGAGCTGTTTATTAATTTCAAGTTAATATCGAGTCAAGGTTTGAAAGGTTTCCTGGAACTAAAGTAGCAGTGGTAAAACACAGAGCACAGTCACCAAACAGCAAACTCAACACAAGTGCTTCTACCCTCTCCTCTGTGAAGGCCTGCATGACTTGATGACTGTGCACTGCAGGTCAACAATGTATTTTCGTCTCAAGTTTATGAGCAGCAATTTTGTTCCCTCACAAATGGAGAAGTAGAGCAGCTTATCATTCAGGGAAGTGACTCTTCATTGCCCGGTGACGTCATAAACGAGTCCAGCAGTTTTTCTATGACTTTGGCGGTGTGTCCCTAAACAGAGTATGTGACGAGTTTGTGTGTGATCAATCTGTTGGTCCCACAGAGGGTCTTGAACAAACAGAGCTATCATATCACCCCACTCATCCTTTAAATCTGGGCCACTGCTGAATGTCCTTCTGTGTCGTGACAACTGTTGTGTGATTATTGGTAAATATGAAACCGGGAGAACACAGGATGTGAAGTTATATTGTTTGCTTGATGACAGGAACAGGAAGAAATGTCCGCTAACAGCCACTATGGGATGTCTCTGTTTTTTTTTCTTTCACAAAATAACGCGCATGTCTGTGCCGTTACGTCACTGATGATGGAAACGAGTGTCACTTCCCTCATGATGTCCATTTCTGCGGTCAGCTGTCAGTTGGCTTTAACAGCTGTAGAGACTTTTGATTAAGTTTATGACTGCTAATACGATATAAAAACTGCTAATACTACATAAATACTGCTAATACTAATAAAGGCACACAGTTATCACTGCCAGAGCAGCAGCAGCCTGGTACCTGTTTAACACAAACACCTGCACATGCATAGCAATCTGCATTCTTTATTTATTAGAAATTACATAACAGAGGACAACCAACAAGAGTTTGGAGAGAAAACAACATTTAAAACCAGAAGAAAGTGGCAACAAAGAAGAAGAATCTAGGACAAGCTAATAAAGCTTACCAGGCAGGTAGGCGGCTAACAACAACTGAGAGAAAGCTACCCAACATACAACAAAGCAACAACAAAGAAGGCACTATCTGCCTCCTAGCCGAGTCTGAGTTCTGTGAATCCTTTAGTCCTTTAGCTAGTCTGACCAAGAGGACTTTCCACTATCCTTCCACCCTCTCACCATGCCCAGGATAAATGTGGAGATCTCCCGTGGATGTGCTCTTAAGCCCAATGGCCATCTGACTCATCCCCCACTCTCAACATCCACAGCCTCCATGACCACGTCCACCTTCGTAAGGACATTGTGAATGTCTTTGCTAAGACACTTAAGGATGTAGCCTTAGAACGAAGCCAGGGTGAAGCCCTGCCCTGCCTCCCAGTTCAGCAACCAGCGCAGCAGAGCTACACCGCAGCACTGAAGAGCCCATTCACCACAGCCGACCTGGGAGGGATCACACACCTCAAGTCTCATATGCCCCAAACTTCTCTTAAGACTTCTCTTCAAGAGTCACACACACAAACACACTCACTCACTCACTCACTCACTCACTCACTCACTCACTCACTCACGGCAACTCAGTTCGACATACTGTATCTTCTCAGTTTATCTCATTTTAAAATGTATTTGTATTTGTATTTCCACAACGACCACATCCATGGAACTTTCCTTTCACTATCTCTGTGTGGAACATACAGGGAATACATTCTTCTCTGTTTGGACAGAAAAATAACTTAAACATCTTAAACATGTTAAGACATGTTAGACTTAAACGTCCTTATCCTCCAGGAGACCTGGTGTAGATCCACTGCTCCCCAAATTAAAAAGAAATCTTTGTGTTCTCAATCAACAACCCAGCAATTCAAACAGGGAGAGTTTCAGGAGGTATTATAATTTGGTACAACAAGAGATAAATTGGTTTGATGAAGAATACCAACAAAAAAGAAAAGAACTTAGAAAATGATCTAACCAAAAACAGAGAGACCCAAGCAACGCAGACGTGCGCCTCCTTTACTGTGACATGCTCAAACTATACAAACGTACACTCCAGATCAAAAAGGCACA
>NC_041360.1:1270803-1293303 GCF_900634415.1 Cottoperca gobio
TAAGGGGGGGAGGGAAGGAGGAATGTGTGCGTTCGTGCGTGCGTGCGTGCGTGCGTGCATGCGTGGCGCGGTTTCTATTTAGTTCTCCCCTCTCCTTTCTTCCGCTCTGTAGGTGTGTGCATGTGTGTGTGCGTCAGCTGCGAAGCCCCGCCCTTCGCAAAACGGAGCGAAGGAGCGAATGTGAATGCGCAAAGTAGACAGTACAAACTGAAACGTGCACATAAATTAGATCAATAGCATAAGCGTTTAGTTTATTTAATAAAAGAGCACCTGTGAGTGTGAAAAGTGAGTTGTGAATAAAAAATTAATTTATTTAAATCTTTTTGGAAAAAAAAAACGCCTTGAATTTCAGGCAGGGCGCAGCGCCCCTCCAAGACAATGGTAGGGGAAACACTGGGTATTAATATTTTAAACCACACCTGTTCCTGACTGATCAGAACTTTTGTAATTAAGAATCATTAATTTTCATTTATTTATTTACACCTTCACTCTCTTTTCTTCTCAATTGATATACTCATGGGCAGTAAGCAGGCAGCTTTAAGAATGAACATTCACTTTGTTACACACAAAGCAGGAGAAAAGGACTCAATGACAGGACAACCACAAATGTAAACCATGCTTACAATAAATGAAGTGGAAGAACATCGCCTGTTTTAGTGTGTGTTTGCAATGCGTCTTACAGATGGCTCTGCTATAAAAAGTGCAATGTAAGTAAAGATGATTCATTCACTGGTTCATTCATTAAGCCCCTTCACATCCATTTGGCGTAAAAGGAAAAATGCAACGCTTCTGTGGACTTTTTAATGCTAAGTGTGCAATCGCTGCTACCGACGAGTCGAGTCTCCGCTCTCTACTCAGCAGGACACAACCTCTCAGCAGCTATACACACACACACACACACACACACACACACACACACACACACACACACACACACACACACACAGTAGTCTGCAGTTTGACGGCTATACAGAAATGTGACACCGCTCTCTGGCTCCCTCTCCATGTTTTAAAGAGCCAACCCTGATAGCCTGTTAGTGAAACATGTTTGATGTGGTAGTTTAATGATTTAATGAATGCATTTTTTAATGGTGGGTTATTGACGTCAGTCACTTTTCACTATTTGGTGACACAAGGGAGTCCATAGATATAGGTCTTCAATTTGTTTCTTATACAGTAAGTGCAGGTCCTTCTCTTAAACGAGGAACAGAGGCTTACTATCAAAAGTTGTAGCATCATTTTAAGCAGACAACAATGGCGAGGCGCAATTGTAGTTTTTAGTAAGAATATTTTCCCAAACCGTTAAACTCCTTCACAGTAACACATAGAAATTAATCTTTGATCAGCTATCTCAGTGAAAACAGATACGGTACTGAACACACCTTTTAAAGTGTAATGTTTTAAACTGCTCCTTCTAATCGATCTGTACCATGCACCATCTCTTCCTCTAAATACAAACTGCACCTAGATAGGCGTGACCTTAAAGTCATTACACTTTGTTTGCTGGCAGTCAATTATTTTACTGTTAACAACCATTGGGACAGTAAAACAGATGGGAAGAATGGCAGCATTATTTCTGCTCCGGTTCTTTGCTTTGATGACATATTTCCCTCTGCAGTTGTTGTTATTTCAGTTCATAATGTCATCTATCTGTGGCGTCGGATATCATTTAAAAAACAAAAACATCAAATCAAACATTTTTTTATTTTGCCTCTACTCGGCAAATGACAATGATACGTTTAACATACAGCCTGTAATAAAACACACACTGACTGTAACAAAGTGTCAGATTTGATATAAATATGTTGGATCCTGAGTCTCAGCCTAAGAGTGAGAAACCTCCGCAGCACAGTCGATGTTAGTTAGTGGCAGAGATGTGAACTTGAGTCAGTGTGACTTGAGACTCAACTTGGACTTAGAACTTAAAGACTTGTGACTTGACTTGTCTGCAATTTTATGTTTTCAGTTTAAATATGAAAAAACTAGGCTCTTCACTGTTTCATTGTTTAAAAGTGATGGGGAGGGAATATTCTTTTGATTGAAAAGAACTTTGGAAAGTGAAACTTATTAGGATAAATAAGCTTTTATAAAGTTATTCATTTTTTGTTTGATTGTATTTATATCACATTTATTTGAATATCAATAATTGTAATACATTTTCAATTCATTGTCATACTTTTTGACCAGGTCAATTGGCCAATAATATTGTTATTATGTAGCTAACACCTTGTAACTTTATACAGACCGGATACTACAGATAACGCTATTTCTTGATGGAAGCAAAATGTGCCCAAGAAAAAATGACTTGGGAGTTACTTGAGACTTGGACCAAATAAGTTGAGTCACATGTCTGGTCAATGGTAACTTGATAATATAATGTATGATTTAGATTGTTCTGTTTAAAGAGTAAGAGGATAATTACATGACTGTCAGATTACGTTCATTACAAGATGAGTGGAGCGTTACAATAGGCAGCTCACAGCAGATCTCTAGTCACACTTCTGTGTTCCCTTAAAGACCCTCAAAACCCTTTCCTTTTGTGATTCTACATGAACACAACATGTTCTTCCCAGTTAGAACAGTTCTGGTTGTTTCACATTAGAGACCTCACTGATCTGAAGTGGACGGGGCAGGAGACACACGGGTCACATGCTGTTCACGTACTGCTGTACGACAATCAGAGTTTAGCAACAATTGAATTCAAATGTGATGACTGTTTGCTCACGCTGCCAGGCCACTATTAATCACTTTATATCAAACCACACCCACACAGTCCAGATAACGCATATTTGTTTTGTGTGTTAAATAACCAATGATGTTTTTTCTCCTAAAATTCAACTTTTATTGTTGCTTATGCGTGAATATTTAATGTTATAGAGAAATAAATAAGAAGGACATTTTCAGGAGTCCTAAAGCTGCTCTGTATGGCCATTTAGGGGCAGCAGAACAACCTGTAAAAGCAACATCGACATGTGATCTTCTAAAGTTTTTGCTGCAGATGAGATGGCAAAGAAATGCTTGTTTACACATCCATCAGATACAGAGCAAGAGTAGCGTTTGTTTTTGTCTCTACCAACTCCTGAGAAAAAAACATCTAGCTCTTAAACTCATAAATGCTACAACATGTTCACCTGCTAGATTAGGAGTGTCAATAATTAACAATACCGCCACATATTTCCCTTTCTTTTATAGTAAAGAAGTACAGGTACATTCTGAAAACGTTCACAATTAATGAGCAATTCATTCACAAAACAGATAATGAACAGCCGGAGCCTGCCTGTTTCCCTCTGGGAAGAAATATTCTTTTCTTTTTTCTTGGAAAACCCGAGATTCTGTGTTGACTTTTCTCCTTTTTGATAAAGACATTTTCCACCGGCGGCTCCTGCATGAACAGTAGCCTACGCTTGGCAGTGTTGTGTCACATAGCCTGTTCGTAAGCACATGGGGTATAATAGCGTGTCCAGCATTAAGCCTGCTACTCTTATTAGGACAGGACGACTCCCAGTGGACATATAGAAATAGTAGTGCATTTTATTTAAACATTTGTATTAATGACTTCTCTGCAAAGACCCTTTGACAAGCTGTTTCTGGCCCTCATACCGTATGTCTGACACCCCTGTATTACAAGCTTGTCAGGGTGCTGGACAGGTAGTGTACTGTACAGTGGGTTTATCAATAAGCACAGCTGCGTGCTGCTGCTAGAAAGGATGTTGATGAGAGCAGTGAGAGTGAAGCCAACAAATCAATGGCTAAAAGAGAATGAAACGCTCCATAGAGCTGAGGGGAACAGGAGAGTCGGGTGCTAATTCAGTTTTTATTCATCACTATGTGCAACCACTTTCACATTACACATTGACCCTTTGTTAATACAACAATATCGATTAGTGCAGCTTTAATGTTCTTGTGTAAAAGTCCATCCTTGAATGTATTTTTCTTTGGCGAGCAGTGCAGAGTGAAACTAGTTTGTGACTAACTGAACGTGGTCAGAGGGTGGGGGCTGCGTTTGTGATGAAAACCCTGCTGATGTCAAGATGTAGTGAAGTTATCTTCCAAATGGAGTAGTTCTTGAATACAAATACACTGCATTCAGGCCCACGACTGTAGAACATTACTGTACAACAATCTGTTCATTTAATGGAGACATACATTGCTACAAAACATGAATGTTTCAAACTTTACACAGATGCAAACACTTGCCTCTTTCAGGGTGTTGTTGACCCAGTGGCTACGAGCCAAATGCCATGAAATGCTTTTCTGTGGGTTTGCTTTCTATGACCTGAGATCACATCTAAGTGTGTGTGTGTGTGTGTGTGTGCGTGTGTGTGCGTGTGTGTGTGTGTGTGTGTGTGTGTGTGTTACAGGCCGCAAACAGCTACTTGAGGGACCAGTGGTTTCACTCTTTGCAGTGGAAGGTAAGGTTACTGTTTGTCTTTAACTATTAATTGATTTGTTTCATCAGCCCCATTAAAGCGTCATGCCCCCCCCATCCACCACACAAACACACACACACCATATATGTACTGTATGTCAGCTTTATTGTTTTACTTTATAAAGATTAACACATATTGAAGTTAATTGCAGATTGACTCACAAAAATAGGTTTCAAACAACAAATCCTCTGACACAAGATTCTATAGCACTTTAAAACGCTCTACGAGGATCATCAGACTTCTAAACCTGTCAGTTCTAGTCACACTGCTCACTGAGCTAAATAAAGCTACACAAGGAAGTACGCCTGATGTAGTTCACAGTGGTACAGCTCACAGTTACTTCCTATGGTTTCTGTGTTTAATTTCATCAACACTGTTTCTCAAGCAATAATCTATTGCTGTCATATATGAAGCACTGCCGATGCATTATGATAGGTAGCTCTGATTCTTCACAAACATTTCCTGTTTATGTAATTTCATTCCCCCCATTTTGAAAATAATTGATCCATAGCAATATAACAAGGATGTGAGAAATGGTGACATGGAAGAGGCCAGAACAAAATTCACACTTTAGAAAAATATTTCTTAATGATATAAGAGGTGATGAAGTTTTGGTTTCACAGAACAATGCGGGTACAGAAAATAATGATATTCCAGATGTTTGCTCGGTAGTCACTGCAGGGATTGCATTGTGTTTCCTGTAGAAGAAGATCTACAAGTACCGTAAGGTCCTGAACAACCCCAGTCGCTGGGACGTGGTGCTGAAGGAGATCAGAGCGCTTGTGGACATGGCTCTGACCTCACCGCTGCAGGACGAGTCCATCCACCAGGCCCCTCTACACATCATTTCCACCCTTCTGGCTGAGGTAGCCACACACACACACACACACACACACACACACACACACACACACACACACACACACACACACACCATAATCCATTTGGTTCTTCCCTTAAACGTTTCTTTTCTTCGTCTTCCCCACAGAACTCTAACTTCAGCACTCAGGATCATGAGAACATCATTGTGGTGAGTATGAAGTTGTCACTATAAGCTGATATTTGATATCAGGCTGAAGTTAATAATTAACACGTTTGAGTCTGGCCTCCTGTAGGTTTGATCTTTAAACTGGAGAAAAATATAGATTCTGTTGCACTTACACGTGTATTTGTGTGTTGGTGCTGAGGGAGGTTGTGTAGTCTCCTGTGGGCTTTTTCTTTCTGCCGCACCTGACAGCCCAGATCTATACAGTTGGCTCCCCGCCAGAATAAATAAGAGATAGGATATGGAATTGTGTGTGTGTCTGTGTGTTCAGGCCATTGCTCCTCTTCTGGAAAATAACCACCCACCACCTGACCTGTGTGAGTTCTTCTGTAAGGTGAGATCATGTGCTGCAGAACAACACGGAACATACAGTACAGTTTCTGTAGTAAAGATACATAGTTTTAAAAGTGTTTCCTGTTGATGGTCAAACCTGTGTGTTGCAGCACTGTCGGGAGCGGCCGCGGTCGATGGTCGTGATTGAAGTGTTCACTCCTGTGGTCCAGAGAATCCTCAAACATAACATGGTGAGAGAAGCACAGAGCCTTTTGGAGTAAGGATGAGAATTCCAATCAGTTCCCATTTAGTACTGGCAGAAACCATAGGAAGTAACTGTGAGCTGTACCACTGTGAACTACATCAGGCGTACTTCCTTGTGTAGCTTTATTTAGCTCAGTGAGCAGTGTGACTGTAGAACTGACAGGTTTAGAAGTCTGATGATCCTCATAGAGCGTTTTAAAGTGCTATAGAATCTTGTGTCAGAGGATTTGTTCCACACTGCCTGATTCCTCTTTTGATGCATGTTGATTGCATGTCATTTCATGTTTTTGGTAATTTATGTACAAATTGCTACATTCCTTCAATCTAAACAAAAACAATCCTACATGAAACCTGGATGTTGTGATGTTCAGACAGAGCCATAATCAGCTCCCCTCTTTTACCACAAGGTTTAACTTTATAGTTTCTGTTGTAAGAACAATCATTTACTGTCTGAGCTGTAAGGCTTTTTCCTCAGACTGTCAGTTTTAACAGGAAAACTAAACTTAACAATAATAAAGATGTGTATGCTTTATTCTTCCCAGCAATTAATCATAAAGTGTTACATAAGGGAATTGATAGAGGAACAGATCAATAAGCAAAATCAATAATGAAAACTGAAGTCATCTATTATTTTTCTGGAGCACCCTGGTGGCTGAGGGGTTAAGGCACAAACCATGACGCACAACATATCTCTCATTTCCAGTCATATCTCTGATTTCAATTAATCAGATTGTCAGATGATATAAAAAAAAAAGATATTTAAAAAAAATCCTTTGAAACATACCAAAACATCTGTGAAGACTTCTAGATGTAATCCTCAAGTTTTTTCACTTTTTGATTTGATTTATACAGCATATATATTTTTTGTGCCTCTTTCCAGGATTTTGGAAAGTGCCCTCGATTGCGTCTCTTCACTCAGGAGTACATCCTGGCTCTCAACGAGCTCAATGCTGGGATGGAGGTTGTCAAGAAGTTTGTCCACAGGTGAGAAACTGTGGTGCAGCAGGTCCTACAACACTCTTAATACCAAGCTGTGTCACATTTAGACATGTAATCAAGTATCAATAGTGGAAGGTTTGGATTCATGTTAATTACTGCTGGTATATTACCTAAAATAGCCTCAATAACTCTCAAAATTGACCAGAGCATGAAAAAACAATGTTTTCACCTGTAGGGACTTGACTTAACACTACCTGAGGCATGCGGTATACGGAGCTGATGGTGTGCTGTGTCAGATGCTGAACTCTCAGTAGATAGTTAGGATCATGGTATCTAATCTGCAGCCACGTGTGTTGCAGCATGCACGGGCCAACGGGGCAGTGCCCTCACCCACGTGTCCTGCCGAACCTGGTGGCAGTGTGTCTCGCTGCCATTTATTCCTGTTATGAAGAGTTCATCAACAGGTCAGTCAGTACACCGACACACACACACACTCACTTACACACACACACACACAAGCAGCTTCTCCTCTTTTTCTTGAACATGGTGGAGTTTGTCAGCTCTTGGTTTGCCTTCACTTGATCTTGTCAGTTGTTCGCCTCTCCCTCAGTTTATCCACTTACCTTTCCACTCATGTCCAATCATCTTGTTTATCTGACCGCTGCAGTGAAACATGAGTAAAAGAGTTTGTGATGTTTTCTTTACACTACAAATGGCTCAGTCTATTTTAGTTTGTTGATATGTTCATCTAGAAGTGTATTGTAATTAACTGACATTAGCAATGTGGTAATTACCTTTTAGGCAAACACCTTGGGAAGCTATTATGTAACATAATGATACTCCAGTGGAGGTTTGATTGTTTGGACGATTTTGATCAGAAATGAGCCGAGAAAAGTTCTTATGACAACTTAGAGGCATAATCCTCTGAGTCACCTAATGACGTAGTTAAGTGTTATGTTGTGTTAATAAATGAGTGTCACCAGACATTGTGCCTGAAAATCTTGCTGTCCAGAGAGTCCTACACACATTTAGTTACGTGCGTGCATGTGTGTTTTCCATCGGGGCATTTTGTTGACTGCATTGTACATGCATTGGCTATCTTAACTCATTAGCGTCATCTCCTTAGCTTCCTTTGCCCCCAGAGAGGATCATTCTTAGTTCATTTTTCCAAAACTCCAGCGCACTAAGGCACCATCTCTCCGGTAGCCATCTCTCCTGGCTCTTACTACATCTCTTTCCCTTCTATCATTACACTTCTCTCATTATTCTCTTATACTTCCATGGACATTACTCACCATTGAGTTTAGGTTTTGTATGTGGTTCTATCACCTTTCCCCCTCTCCCCCCTGCAGTCGAGACAACTCCCCCAGCCTGAAGGAGATCAGAAATGGCTGCCAGCAGCAGAACGAACGCAAACCCCCGATGCCGCTGCGTCTGCTGCGCCCTGAGCCTCCAACACCGCCTTCTGCTACCCTCCTACACCTCTCTGCCAACCCCAGTCCTCCTCAGCCACCTCCCTCTGCCCCCTCAAACCCCGCCCCGTCTATTCCCATCTCCTCCCAAACACCTTCCCTGCCCCTCTCCCTTCCTCCCTCTGTCGTGAACTCCAGCGAGATCCTGGTGGAGCTGGAGCGAAACAACAACTCGACCAACGCCAGGCGGAAGGCTGGGCCGTCGGGGGGCGACAGGGAACCCAACCTCATCGACTGTCTGCTGGTCAGCCCGGCCGTCAACACTCTGTCCATCCAGCTGCCAGCGCAGGCCGACCGAGTGCTGGGCTGCTTCGCTCTCATCCTTAAGATGCTGTGAGTTAAAAAAACTGCTGCTGAGTATTTGTTTTTACAACACATCAAGTAATTCACCAATGTATCTCTGTACCATTCTTTACAACACCTCTGTTAATAAAAGTCATTTAATAACGTAAGAACTAGAAGTGCACAATAAGCTGAGTCTATGGTTACTAAGTGTGTTACCCAGAAAGTTTTTTAGGTGTTGTTGATCCTATAAAATGCCTTAAGAAGGACAGATAGGCCGACACACATTTAGTAACACTTACTGCAAAAAAATATTTGCTTTGCTTTTAAAGGCATTTTTAGGCGACTAAAATGTTAAACATTATACTCTTCTTCATCGTTTATTTTACTCTAAATGGGACCATTTCACTAAATGAACATCATGCTGTGTTGAAGAAGACTTGAACCTGGTGATTGAGATAATAAACTCATTAGAAAAGACCAAGAAGTCATGATGAAAATGTTTACTGAGATCCGTGTCCGGCTTGGGAGCCGGTGGGTCGGCAGTTCATGTCCCCAAACGGACCGAGTACAGAGTGTGGACTGGTACCCTTGAACATGGCACCAGACAGCGGTGCTGTGTACATGTGTGACGATAAGTAGTTGATTCGATTCAAATCCTCCATTTCCATTTATCAAGTTAAAAGTAGGGTCATTTTATCATAAACTTCTATACAATTGGACTTCTCTTTGTAACAAGGGACAGTCAGAAAGAACGCAGGTTTAAGGCACTTCCTTATTGGCTTCTCTTTTCAAAACCTGGAGGTTGCCGCTTCAGCGAACAGTGAGTACAGTAAGTCCACCTGTCTGAGGAGACACACTGGAAGACTCATCTTTATGTCTTCTGGGATCTTTCGCTCATAAGAAAGAAGTAACAATGTAGTCAGTAATTAGTGCATATTGAGTTTAGTTTTGTCAAACCTGCTTCAGTCACATTTAACTGTCCACATGCCCAGCGACAGTTTTTGAAGATGTGCATTAAATGATGCAGAAAACAAACCTAATCAGTTCAGCTAGTATAAGTATTAAAATAAACAATGGGACAAATTAACAGAAAATATAGTTTTACATGTGAAACAGAAACAGATGTCATAATAATAATAATAAGCTTTATTTGTATAGCACCTTTCATACAAGAATTGCAGCCCAAAGTGCTTCACAGCAAAAACCTAACAATTAGTACAAGGACAGAATAAGAGCATTTACAGTACAATAATCAGTGTAGATGTAAATGAGTCTGAAGTACCATTATAAAAATAGCAGAATTAAAATAGTATGAAATAACATTGGCACACCATTCTTGTAAATGTTTTAAACTATCAGGGCCATATTTTGAAAGCATGAGATCAACAATGGGCCCCTGTGGCCCTTCAACTGGTTTACTCCCTTTGCTACCCATTCCTGGTAGTCTTTGGCAAACTCTTTATTGACCTTTGTATTTACGTTTACAGCTTCAAACTCTTTATTGACCTTTTAACGTATAAAACACAGACGTGTGTGTGTGTGTGTGTGTGTGTGTGTGTGTGCCTGAAGAACTGATAAGTGTAAATGGTCCCGGTGCTGTATTACACAGTGTGAAAGTGGAGCAGCAGTTAGGTGTGAGTTCTTTGTGTCGGGGTGTAGGTGCAGCAACCACACGATGGCCTAAAAAGCGATGCTGTGACTTTGGCTTGTCACAAAGCCAGTGTCACTTAACTCACAGTGATGTGATGCTGCTCTAGCTTCTGTTACATTAACGCCGAAGGTCTGCGTCATCACAGGACGCTTCATGTTTCAACAACTGCTCTATCTTGTGGTTCACCAGCCTTACTTATCCAGACTACACCCTCCTCTTCACATTGTTCGGTGACTCTTTATTTCTGTTTTCTTTCTATTTCTTTTTACAACTGTCTGTCTCTGTCAGGTCCGACTACGACGACTGGAGACCTGCTCTTGCCAGCCTGCTGCAGCCCATCCCCTTCCCTAAAGAGTGAGTATTCACACACATACACACACACACACACTGAGGCAGCAAGTGTATTTTATCGATTTATCAAGTAGTAATATCTTAATACAGGCAACTTAAAATTACCCAAAAAAACCTCATGCTCAACTTCATTTAGTCAGTAAAATCTCTGAACTGTGTCATCTGAATGTCCAGCTGCCATAATTCTTACAATACGAGAAGAGAGGAGTTGATGAGAAGACGATGCACTCGTCTACAATTATCACCGTGTACTTGCAGAAAAGCTTGAGGAGCAGCAGCAAGTGATTTGTGAACTTTTTTTGCCATCCAGGCAACATTGAAGGTGCCTTATCATTTTAGTGGAGGTGGTGGAGATGAAGACTACAAACACTTAAACTTGTTTTTCAGTTATCAGAACCTATACTTAAGTAAAAGTAATTATACCACAGTTTGTAATAATCTATTACAAGTAAAAATATTTTATAAAGTGATCATATTTTTGTCCATGAAACTACAGCTGCCAAATAAATGTGGTGGTGCAAAGTACAGTATTGTGGTAAAATGTTGTGGAGCAGAAGTATAAAGTAGTGAAAAAAGAAGTACCTCAAATTGTACTTACTGTAAGTACTACACAAGTACTTAAGCAATTAAATATTTGAGTAAATGTAATTATTGACATTGCACCACTGTTTACAGTTAATATTCTGTGTACACAGCATTTAATGCATATATACTATTGCGTAGTATTATGCATTTTCTGTAAGCTCATCGTATGTTGTAGCATTTCCCTCTGAAATGTTGTGGATTAGATGTATATTAGCATCAAATCGAAATACTCCAGTAAGTATAAGTACCTCAAAATTGTACTTGAGTGAATTATTTATTATTATTTATTTTCCACTAAAGTAGAAAAGTTAAATAGCATTCCCTTTTTCTTGTTTTTTTCCTTGACTTCATTTTGTGATCTTCAGTAGGCCTCAGCTGGCCTTTTCATGTCCATAGAGTTACACAATGTACCAGCCTGCATAGTGCCAGCAGCACATGAGCAGAGCAGGAGCTTCAGTCCTCCATCTGTGTCGACAAAGGAGGCGCTGAGGCCCAGTACAGAGTTCAGAGTTTACAGAGTTGACACCAACACTTGAGTTGCGCGTCTAAAATGGAAATAATACACAGTGGGAAGCAAAGACAAATGAGTGACATTTCACAAGATTTCTTTCATTGGGTAAAGGGAAATGTGAAGTATGTCACTGACTGTGCTGTTAGAAAGAGTTAAAATAGTAATGGTTCTCACTATAAAGCTAGTTCTAGAAGCCGCAGTACCTGTCGAAGTATACTGTCATTCAGTGGACAGTTTTGGTGTCTCATTTAAATGAGAAATGGGAAACGGAGCACTTTTGGTTCCAGTCCAACAATATCTTTGCATCCATAACCATAATTATATACTGTAACCATTAGCATCGGCCTACATACACCGCCGCGCTTCTTTCCCCTCCTTTTTTCTTCCAGTCCCTACATCACTGTCTCTGGGGATGTATACATGTTTCTCGGAGGGTACTGCTGGGGCTTCTTCTGACGTGGATGAGGTACCTCAACACGCCTCTGGGGGTCATGAACTGTAGTGGGCGGCTTTTCTCTCCCCAAAGAGTCCACTTTAATTGGCTTCAAGCTGCCCTAAGTCTTTTGCAATTGGCTGGCTGATCCAGAGCTTCATTAGCGTTGACTGGCGGACAACTTGTTGTTTCTCCAACACTGTGACACACCTGTTGCTCACCTGCGCCACTGCATCATTAGGAAAGGCAACAATACTCCCCAGCACCCTGTCGCTGAGGATATAATGACTCCCTTCAGTCACACACACACACACACACACACACCTTGACACTAATGCTCAGATAGGTTCTTACACACATGCAGGAAACACTGCCTTTCATAGTGCAAATGCTTTCTGTACATCTGTAAAGTTCCCTGAATACATGTTTTCATGTTTGGACTGTTTTGCAAATAGTTACCGTATTGCTTCTCAGTGTTAAAGGGATAGTTTAGCATTTTGTCTTTCTTGCCAAAAGTTAGATGAAAAGATTGATACCACTCAGTAAATGTGTAGTAGGAGCTAGTTGGCTAGCCTAGCTTAGCATAAAGACCGGAAACGGCTAGACTGGTTCAGTCCAAATGTAATAAAATCCACCTATTAGCACCCAAAAGCTCACAAATTAACACATTATTTCCCATTAGATTAATCCGTACAAAAACTGTAAATGTGTGAAAACAATATGTTGTAGTTATATATGAGGGTTATTTAACTATTTCTTGGCTGGGAGACGTTACCAGGCAACCAGCAGAGACATGTATATGGATTAAGCAGACGAGATATAAAGTGTTAGCTTTAGAGGCACTAGGTGGATTGTTTTTAACCTTTTGACAGACCCAAGCTATCTGTTAACTAAAGTCGGCTGCTGGCTGGACCTTCATATTAACTACACAGACATTTCCTCTAACTCCTGGCAAGAAAGCAAGTCATTTCCAAAATGTCAAGTTATTCATTTAATTAATGCATTTTAACTTAAATACATTTATATTTAAAAAACATTATGAATTATGTCTGCCATGGAGCTGAATATATATATTTCTCTTTCCTTGCTCCTGAAAACTCATGAACTTTGTTTAAACTCCTAGAAAATGCTAGTGGAGATCCTAAAGTTTCAAGATTTAAGCGCAAATCTGAGCTATACTGCGAGAGGAGCATGCAGTAAATGTTTGTATTATCATATCTCACGTCTCTCTTTGTCTTCCCTCTCTCCAGGGCCCTTGCACATGCCAAATTCACTAAGTGAGTTACTCAGATATCATACACGGTTCTTCACAGATTCAGTTAGATTCCAGTTTGAAAACTGACATGTGTGTCTTAATGTTTCTGTCTAAATAGGGAACTGAAATATGTTATTCAGAAGTTTGCTGAGGACCCGAGGCAGGAGGTGAGTGTGTGTTTCTGCATGTTTACCACTGGAGCAACTGATTCGCCAGCAAATCAAATGATCGGTGTGTGTTTTTGTTTCTTTTTGTCAGGTCCATTCCTGCCTACTCAGTGTGCGCTCAGGTAAAGATGGCTGGTTCCAGCTCTACAGTCCAGGAGGTGTGGCCTGTGATGACGATGGAGAGCTGTTTGCCAGTATGGTGAGTGTATACACACAAAATCAACCTTCTATTCTAACCTCCTAACAATTTATGCGGCTGATTAATGTGTATTTGCGAACAACTGAGCTTCCCGCCTCTTCATCTCCTTCAGGTTCATATCTTGATGGGCTCCTGCTATAAGACCAAGAAGTTCCTGCTCTCGCTGGCTGAAAACAAGCTGGGTCCCTGCATGCTGTTGGCCCTACGTGGAAACCAGACAATGGTGGAGGTACAGAAAGTATAGCCCTTTACTTTGTTGTTGCAGTCTAAAATGCCTCATCTATGTAAGTCCATGTTTATGTTAATAATTATATTAATGAACATTCTCCTTTTTTATTAATAATTCTGTGCATTAACATGTGGTAGTTTAGTTTATTTAGCATTTTGTATCTATGTGCCATTTATTCTTTTATGTGATGCCATTTGATCTCCTGTTTTATATGAATGTATATAGTATATAATTGGAGCGGTAGTATAAGTAGTAACAGAAGTAGTTTTACTTTATTATTGAATTATTAAATGTTTTGTTTGGTCTTTGAAGTGTCAGAAAATAGTGAACAATGTCCATCACAAATTAACAAAGCTTCAATTGATGTCTGTAAACTGCTTATTTTGTCCAACACTGCAAACTCCAATGAGGCTCGTAAAAAACAAGTATTTATATTTAAGAGACTGGACACCAGTTTGGCAGGTTTGCTTAAAAATGACTGTAATCGATTAATTTTCTGTTGGTTGACAAATGGAATCATCAAATAATCATTGCAGCTGTAGTTTAGTGCTAGTTCTATTAACAAAGATTATTAAAGTGATGCTCAATTTACTGAGGTGAAGGCTAGATAACAGTTACGCCCCAAGCTTGCAACACAGGCGTGCACAGTGTGCCCCTTTACAATGTGTATGTGTTTCCATGCGTGTGCAGATCCTGTGTCTGATGCTGGAGTACAACATCATTGAGAACAAGGACACCCAGCTGCAGATCATCTCCACCCTGGAGAGCACCCAGGTGGGCCTCCGCATGTATGAGCAGCTCTGCGACCGACAGAGAGAGCTCAAAGAACTGGTAAGTTACTGTTACACACACACACACACACACACACACACACACACACACACACACACACACACACACACACACACACACACACACACACACACACACACACACACACACACACTCAGTACTTCATTAGGTACACTGAGGCCTGAAGTGAACATGGTGCTGAACTCCTTGGTGCCCTGCAGTTCTTGTAAATCTGAACTAAGAACATCTTGTTCCTGTTCATCGCACATTTCCGTTGGGTTCAGCTTGTTGGAGTGAAGACCTATGCAGGAAAGTCAAATCACCAGTTTCTCATTACGTACAGATTCTCATGTCCTAAGTGACGCATGTGACATACTTGTCAGTCAACTATTCCAACACAGCAACTGTTGAAGGCCCCTAAAGTTAAGAAATGTGCATGCAATGGATAAGATGAGAACAAAGGGAAGACATAAGGTTAATTTAGAAGAATCCTGCGTCACGTGTGAACATCGCACTGTTATCATCGTACAATGTAAAGAGAAGTCTGTTGACAGGGCCGCAGCTCCTCCACAGGTAGCGTCCTTGGAGAAGGCACTGAACCTCGTCTCGTGTCTGCCAGGTGAAGGTAGCGTAATGTTCTCTTAGAGACATATAAGGAAGAAACCCTTCTACAACTATGGACTGTACAACAGTTGCTTCAAAAAAAAATTGATACTGAGGCTTCATTGCTTTTTCAAGTAGAGCTTCAACAATTAGTCTACTAATCGATAAGTTCAATGACAGAAAAATTACTATTTTGTTAATCAATTAATCGTTAAAGTAATTTTTCATGCAAAAATGTAAGACAATGCTTTTTTCATAGCCATTTATTTGTCAACATCATTGCAACATGACCACTGCTCAGCCCTTTTGGGCCATTCGTATTTCGTTTTTTTTTTTAGCCCTAAACTAATTGTGAGATCCAACATTAGTGTTGCAACGTTTACCGATACTAGACGGGTTTTGCTATACTCTAACGGTATAATACCCCATTTTATTATTATTGGTGTTTTAAGTGTGTGCGCTTCTACCGCTGGCAGGCATAGTGGCCGTGTTTTTGTCATATGCTCGCTGTAAAAGGGCACTAAAGTTTTGTACCTGAGGATTATGAGTCATGCTGTTGAACCTGTAATAAGCAGCAGTGGAGATGTGAACATATTAAAGAGCTGATCTTAAGGAGGAGTTCCTCCAGTCCTGCTTGGATATTAATGTGTATGAACACACTATGTTATAATAATAATAATTCCCTCCTTTTTTTGTCTTGCAATTACATTTTCTAAATAAGTTCCATGTTCTGTCTATTTTTCATCTCTTTTCATGATGTTTTATGTTTTTGCCATAGTATCATTTTAGTATCGAGATGCTTTAGGCAGGTATCGTATCAAAGTCATAATGTTGGTATCGTGACAACACTATCCAACATACAGTAAATGCATAGCAACACTCAACATCATGTAGTGTGTACAACTGTAGTTCCTTAGAAGCTTTCAGACCACTGTTTAACAAACCTTTAAATCTCCTAATGGCAAAGAAGTACTTACTTTGATTATTTCTGTGTTTCTTGATAAGGAACATTTTTTTACTCAAGATACAAGATTTATCAATCCAAAATGTTCAAATTTTCCTAGGTATAAAGGATTAGATATACTCTCTAATATTTAAAGGATTATTTTGGTACCAAGAGACAAAGTACATTCTGACTATACACCGATATGCCATCATAAACAGCCTGTACTATTCAGACAGGAGGAAGCAAAAATCCACATTATTTTCTGCCATCATCATGTCACAGAATAAAGTCATGTTTCTTCCCTTGTCACCTCCACTCACCGCCAAGTTGTAATCAGTATTTGCCCACTTCTCAAATGGGGCTACTAATACACCTCGGGGTACTTTGGAGTACTGCAGGAGGTACGTGAGATTCAAGATAGAAATGTAAATATAACAAATATCAGTTATGCATAGTTCCTCAAATAATTATACTATAATAACTTCAATAAAAAATTGTAAAAGTAATTATAATGAATAATTACTATTTTAAATGCAATCTTTGAATGCCGTAAACTATTAACTGCCGCAATCACGTTCACAATTAGGTTTGTGCAGTGTGACCTGGAAGCCAGGTTTGATGTTGAATGACAGATGAAAATCAAGAAAAATGGGTTTGTGGTTGAAACCTAGCAACAATACAGCTGAAAACACAGAGAAAGAAGTAAAAAGGAAACCTGTTTCGCACTAAATTGTAAATTAAGTGCAACTTAACAGTTCAATGCAGCTAATCTTACGCCATTTTTGTTTTATTGTATTACGACAAAAAACATGGATTATTGTTGATTCTAAACATTTGAAATGTAGCATTCAAGTGTTTTTCAGTTACACGGTTGTTGTTTAGTAAATTAGACCCTGATGGAGCAGCGCTGGATTGTGCCTCATTATAGAGTCGTTTTTTACCCCCTGCCAAAAATGTTATGCGCTGGTCATGGGATAATTGGCCAAAGAAAAAGTCCATCAGATTCTACAGTACAAATGTTCTTCACAACTCTGGTCCAGTGCTCAAAGAAACCGTATCCTCTATTCTGGTCACACCCAGAAGGGCCACAGCTAACTCAAATTCTTCTTTGTCGCACACTTCTCAGTAAACTTCAACACTGGAGCGTGAGCTTGCCTGGAGCAGTAAAGATCAGAGCAGTAACAGTAACTGACCCTCTCAGCTCAGTCTGCATGCTGAGCCACAGCCACTTGACTCTGTCTGCAGAACTGAGCACGTTGTACACACTTAAAAAAAAACAAGGAACTTACACACATTATGCATAGCACATTAATAAATCTAAATCTGAAGCAGCTGTCTTCATAAATGTGTTTGATGTATTGTATTTATCCTACCAGTATCAGAATGAGAATGGTTATTATTGTCATTATGCGCCGGTACAATGACATACCGAAGGTTTCTCTGTGTAGTTAAAAATAATAATAAAATGCCTAAAACACTCACACTACACTCTGACTTAATGGCAGCCTCATTTAGGGGGCACTTAAACGAAATCAAGAAATATGCCTTTAAATAAGATAGCTACAAAAACTATGCTTTTGTGGCCATCATAATCATATTATTGTTTGTCTTTTGGCATTAACATTAATAACTTTAAGTACAATAATAAATCTCTCACAAATGAATATTATATTTAAAATGTATTTCCGAGTTAGTGGGTAAATATAGGATATATTTTTTTCTGGGTAGTTCAAATATCCTTTAGACAAAAATCCCTTTCCAAAAACATGTAAGAAAATAAGGAAAGAACCATTTGTAAGTGTTCATGGAATATACCATGAAGTTTTCAGTTATCATTGTTTCTGATTAGATTTTTCTCTCTAAATGCAGTGAGAGATAGTATGTGTTGTTATGTTTCAAACATTATTTAGTGTGATACTTCACATGTCCCTTTTCATGAATGCAGCATGCATGCAGCTGCTCACACACACCATCTACTGTCTGAAAAGATTCCTGCAAGGCATTGAATGCAGACGCCATCTTTTTTTCTGTCTGTCTTCTCCTCAGCAAAGGAAAGGCGGCCCTACCCGGCTGACTCTGCCCTCAAAGTCCACGGTGAGATAACACTGATGTCTTTACTGCTTCATACAAAAAGACAGCATTAATTATAAGACATAAGACAACAATGCTTCCATTTACTATTTAATTTTGAATGTTTTTCCTCAACATGTAGGATGCAGACCTGGCCCGTCTGTTGAGTTCAGGTTCTTTTGGGAACTTGGAGAACCTGAGCCTGGCCTTCACCAACGTCACCAGTGCCTGTGCCGAGCAGCTCATCAAGCTGCCTTCACTCAAACAGCTCAACCTCTGGTCCACACAGGTATACAAACACACAGGGACACAGCACTAACACAACTACAAACACACACGAGTAATCACAATAGATGTCTAATGCATGTCCTGTCTTTCTCTATGTCTTCTTCCTTCAGTTTGGGGATGCAGGGTTAAGGTTGCTATCCGAGCATCTGGCTTGTCTTCAGGTTTTGAACCTGTGTGAGACTCCCGTCACTGATGCTGGTCTGCTGGCTCTCAGTTGTAAGAAAACACGCACAAAATTGTATCTATTACTGCAGTCTATAGAAAGCAATTATTATTACAATAGTATTGAGAATGAGCAGTCTCAAGAATGGCGAGAGGACTAGTGTTAACAAAAACAGCCAGAATACAATGTTAACATACATGTTAACTGTGTTAAGTCAGTTGTTTGTTTGTGTGTAAATTAATTGCGGCTAATTGTAGCTGTTTGCGTATTTCAGCCATGAAGAGTCTTTGCAGTCTGAATATGAACAGCACCAAGCTCACAGCGGACACATATGAGGACCTCAAGGTAATACTGCAACACAACTCACACCAACTGCATAGGTCATTTGCACAATTGATTGGAAAATAGATTTGAAAATGCATATTTTTCTCTCTCGCAAAACCAATGCAATCTGCATTTATGTTTATATTGTCAGACACATATGCAAGCATTAACAAGTGATAACAATAGGTGCTCAATATTTAAACTGTTATTTTGAGTTTGTCATATCCCACAGAAAGGGCCTACAACATTTCTTATGGATTTGTTTCATACAAAAGATTTTTTGATAATTGCCAAGTTTCCTGTGCAATTTGGATCTCAATACAGGGAAACTAGAGAAAACTGGTACAATACCAATTCATTTCTTCCAGTTAATTGCTAGTGTCAAATGTATACAGAGGAAATCAGACAATTCCACATAAATGGAGTATAATGTTTCCAATCATAAAATAATGATTAATTAATATTTACTTAAAGCTGTAGTCAATATTTCAATGTGTTTAATGTGAAAGTTGTAACAAACCCACAGACACGTTCTTTGGGTCTGCCTTTAGGACCTTGTGCTCTCTTTCATATCCTGTATGATATATATACGAGTGTATATAGTTGTCTCCTCCCTTACTCTCCTTGAACCATTTTTGAATCCTTACCCCCGTCTTCTTCATCCTTTTCTGTATTTCTCTTGGCCTCGCTTCATTGGCAGGCTGGTGTTGCCTTCATCTTTTGCGTGTGTGTTTGTTTTTTTCACACAAAGTGCACTGTAATCTAACAAATTATGTTTTCATAAAATCTTTTAGGTTTCCAACCTCTTTGATTTGATCACTTTAATCAAACATTTGTTTCCTTTGTTCTTGTTTATAATTTTGTTTTTGCATGTACATGTTGCTGCATCTGGTATTTTTATTTTATATTTTTTTTATAAAAGGTTTGAAATACGATAAAGGGTCTGATCACGATCTCACTGAGGTTAAGGACTGAAATGGAGAGATCCCATCTAACTATTTTCTGATTGGTTGTAGCCAGGATGTACCCATGAGTCTTGACAGATCCTCTTGGTCGAGGCAGTTATGGTTTGCCTGATATTGATTTTCTAAAATGCCATTACCAATACTGGTGCTGTTGGACTGAATGTTATCTGTCTCGGGGTGACAGGGAAAATAAGCATATTGTGAGCTAGCCATTAAACTGATATTAATTGTCTGTTGTCTGTTTCAAGGTGTTGATGCAGTTCCCTTTCATCTGTGTCTTTTTCTGCAGGCCAAACTGCCCAACCTGAAAGACGTTGATGTTCGGTACACAGAGGCCTGGTGATCAACCCGGCTCACACAACTCTCATACACAACCAGTCACACACATAAACATATGCACACACTGCACACAGGCTCAGATTCATGACATGAAAATTGTGTAGTGATGTCATCTCCATCGTCGCCCATCATTAGACCAGGAAATCTGAAATCATCCCATCGTAAGGGTCACCTGATGTAACCAGAGGAGGAGTCTTCACCGGCTTCATCACCATACCCTGTAATGACACCATCACCAGGAAGGAACTGTCAGCATCAGCATCGCTTTTTTTCTAATGAGAAATCTTTATGGACCTTGCCTCTCCCCTTACCTCTCTCACCAATGTTCCAAGGACCTTGTGATCACAGGACAAGCAAGCAGCCGTTATATTGTGACATAAGAGACACCTATCTCTGTCTTTATCTTTTGCCCATTTTTCATATATGGTCTCTTAGTTTCCATATTTAGTCAAAGTCCAGCTCTCCATCTGTTGCCATCCCACCCCTTCGTGTCATGAGAAAAAACCTGAGCCTCCCTCTCTTTTTCTCTCTCCTGCACTTGTGCATTGAAGGCAGGATACAGCAGCTAACATTCCAGTTCTTCTCTAATCTGATCCACGATGTAGCTCTCCAAACAGACGTGTTGAACTGTGGATCACTACAGTCCTCACTCTGGCGCTCTTTGGCTTCAGTTTCAGGTTCTGATTCTAAACCTTTCAAGTGTTTCATTGGGAAAATGAGGTGCTACCTCTGAGAAACGAAAGGTTGCAAGACTGTGCCTATTCCTCTTACACGACATGTTCACAAAAAAAAAAAAAAAAGGTTTTTATCAACTTGAATGAACATATTTTTCCAGACATCTGTGCTTTGATATATTGTGTGTTTCTATATAAAACATATATATGAAGATAACCCCCAGTAATGACATTTCAGAAACATTTCGGGAACTCTGCAGGAAAGTTAAACGGCGATGGCAACATTTGTTCCTTTTTCATTTGTTTTCAGTGTACATACTGATGTTCCCATTACTATTTAATAGGACAGTTGTGTAGCAGTAGTTGGGTGGTCTGGGACTGCCTAATATTTATAAGTTGTGTCTTTAAAGCCTCTTTAACTCTGTCCCTCCTGAATTATGTCCTGACAGTAATGAAGTACACAGGCCCTGTTGTCTTTTTTTTGCAACATACAACAAGAAGCCAACCAAGAGGGCCCACGTAAACGGATCTCTCTGTACCATGCCATGGTGGTAACGTAGACCTGTAAGGTGGACTGCAGTAATTCTGAAGTGGACCCAAGCCATCACCAGCTGAGAGTTGTATATTTTCATATCCCCTGGCTATTATTGAGACGGTTATGAAAAGAAGAAAGGACACTTGCCAAACAATGTCTTCAAACTTAGTTTTTGTTTTTGTCCACTTGTTTCATCAGGCAAACATGAGTGTGGTTTCAGTACTGATTGGTGTATCAAGTGCAACCTGCCTGTGGAGAGACACTGACACTGTTTGGGTTCACATCTCCGACTCCCCTGCTGAGGTCAGGGTGAAGAGTTGCAGTGCCTATAAAGGAGCTGTGGAGGAGTTGCCTATTGGTATATTTCCATCTGTCACACCACTTGCTTGTTGTTCTGCTGTATTTATATTACTTTATAATACATGGGTGACATTTTTAGGCTGTTGGGATGAATAATTCTCATCGAAGGATGGGACGAAATTATTGTACATATTCTTTGAAAATGGGCTATAAGGGACAAAAGATTGGAAAAAGACACCTTTTGGCCATATCTGCCTGTCTACATTCCCTCAAAATGTTGCCTGTTTATTGTGGCAGCATTTCATATGATGTAACTGCCCTGACACACTTCAAGTCTGTCAGAATCTCTTTCTCCTCTCTGTCCAGATGTGTTTTGGATTGCTTTCTCTTGGCCCTAGAAAACACAAGTCCG
>NC_041360.1:1298303-1433303 GCF_900634415.1 Cottoperca gobio
TTCTATTCTGGAACACTTGACCAATCACGGAGGAGGAATGTTGAACGTAGAAGTTAACGTTAGCTAGTTTTGTTTTTCCATACATAGTTCATAGTAAAGAAGGTGGCTATCAAAGTCTGCAAGTCGTTAGAGACATGGTAAGTATAAATACAGTGCTGTATGTGACATTACTTTAAGTATAGAAGTAATTTAACCTGTTGTGTCATGCTATTTACGTTGCAAACACACTCGTGTCGTTAGCCGACGTTTGGTGACAGTTAATGCTATTTATTAATGTAACGTTAGGTTATGAATACAGCATTTAATTTATAAATGTTTCTGCCCAATCCTTTAAATTCAGATATATAAACAAATATATTGGGGTTGTCATATGTTTAATTGGCAGCAAAACTGCTGAACTAACGTGATTTACTAAGTCATAGCATTACTTAATATTAAGGCATACATTAAAACAATTGCCTAAGAAGGTAAATGACGCTGTACAACTAGTTTTCTAATTCATGATATTTTACACCACACACTATTTACGTTTTTGTAAAAAAGATCTCCTATGTAAAGGTGAAGTAAAGTTCAAATCCATGTTAGATACAACAAGGGACATATGATCAATAAGAAAATGCTATTTGTATCAGAGAAATTCATTAGGAAACCATCATAACATATGCAAATGTGACTGTGTCAGGGCCTGACATTTTAAAGATGAAATGCATAATAAAATGTATTTTATTAAAGCATAAAAACATGTTGAGATGGCATGATATGTGTTTCTCATAGTTTACCTTCCTCCATATGAGTCAATGTTGCATCCAATCACTTACATCACTTTTATCCTTAATGCAATTTAAATGTTTAATGTCATCCTATTTTACTTCCAGCTGTTCTTGTTTTGATTGATTAATTTGTCTTTAAATTTGTTGTGTTGTATTTTTTGTTTGTTTCTTAACTCGGCTGTATTGTAAATGAAGTCTTTACCTCAATATATTTTCCGAGTCAAAATAGAGGTTGAATGAATGTAATAACCAAGCAAAATGGATGTTGTTATACATTTAATGTTTTTAGGAAGGCTGAGTAATGCGGGGACAATTGATGTTGTTTTAGAGGGTTGTTAAAGCAGCTGTAGAAGAACCACACAGAGGGGTGGCTGCATCGTGGAGTGCGGTACATCACAGAGTGTGTGGGCTTCTTCTCTCGCTAACTGTTGCCCATGGCATTCCTTCAGCGTCCAAAGCGGCAGAGTGGCTCCTCTCCGTTTACAGGCTGGACATTTTACCAAGGCTGGAGAAGATCAAGGCCAGAACTATATCAACGTATGGCACCGTTCTAAAAATGGATTCGATCAAAAAGGTTAATCTTTTTATAGGGATGCACCAAAGCTATGGAACACTTTACCTGCAGACATTAGGGAGGCAAGCTCGCTCAATATCTTCAAAAGTAAGCTAAAAACATATCTTTTTACTTTAGCCTTTTAATGGTGATATTTTATATCTCTTTACTTTAGCTTTTTAATAGTGATATTTTATATCTCTTTACTTTAGCCTTTTAATGGTGATATTTCATATATTTTTATCTTAGCCTTTTATTGGTGAATTATTACTGGTTTAATATTGAATGTGTAAAGGTAACTAGGATACATTTTCAGAGTGTGTATTTTTGAAAAACCTGAGATCAAATAGACTGTGTTACCACGGGAAAAAGAGGAAGTTTCTCTGATAAATGTGTTTACATATTCTTTACACAATTAGTGGAAAAGTGAAAGATTAAAGAATATATTGGAGAAAAACTGGCTTTAACCATCAAACTTAACAAACAGGGGTTTGTTTATGAAGCGGGCTTTAACCAAGATTTTGAGAAAAGAATCTGGACTCACAGAGACGTCTGTGTTTTATACGTTAAAAGGTCAACAAAGAGGTTGACGCTGTAAACGTAAATACAAAGACTACCAGGAATGGGTAGCAAATGGAGTAAACCAGTTGAAGGGCCACAGGGGCCCATTGTTGATCTCATACTTTCAAAATATGACCCTGTTTAAAACATTTACAAGAATGGTGTGCCAATGTTATTTTATACTATTTTAATTCTGGCTATTTCATTTCTGCTATTTTAATTCAGCTATTTTTATACTATTTTAATTCTGCTATATTATATTATTTTAATTTTGCTATTTTATCTGTTATTTTATCTGCTATTTTATACTATTTTAATTTGGCTATTTTTATAATGGTACTTCAGACTCATTTACATCTACACTGTGATTATTGTACTGTAAATGCTCTTATTCTGTCTTATTCTGTCTAATTCTGTCTAAACTAATTGTTATGTTTTTGCTGTGAAGCACTTTGGGCTGCAATTCTTGTATGAAAGGTGCTATACAAATAAAGCTTATTATTTTTAATTATTATTATTATTATTATTATTATTATTATTATTATTATAGGGTACTGATATTATTAATCTCTGCCTGTACTTTTGAATCGTGTTCACAGAGGCCCGATGTGTGCTTCAGATCACTCGAGAAGCTTGCCGGAACAGCAAGGGGACAGCACTCTGGCTCACTTCTGGGAGAAATGAGAAGGGGTCAGATTCTCTTCAGTGTGCGGACCTCTCAGAAGGGAGCTGGTGAAGAGATACCAGCAAGCCAGTGTGGATCCCCCTGTTGCCTTATATGTGGACAGGGCACTGCTGTACTGATGCACGGGAGACCAAGCTGAAAGCCAGATTCAGTGCATGGCCAGACCTTACTATGAGGCTGGATATCTGGCACTTCATGGGCCGCCTCGGATGCACAACAGATGCTCATCAGCTGTACTCCATCTTTATGTCACGACTATCAGTGTGTAGCAGCGCCTTAGACCACTCGGCCATCCTGACTATAGACATGACGGGGACAGGGGGACGCCTTATGGAAATTGCCTGAAGTGCAGCAGGAGGACAGGTTACTTTGTCATAGCATTTTCACAACAAATATAAGAAGACAGTAACTCCACAGTAGTAACAAAACCTTGATTTAGATCAGTAGTGCCCACATCCATATAGTTAAATAAAAATTTACGGTGCATGGTTTAGTGGATGGAAATCAGTTTTCCTTCAGCAAGAAGACAGAAAGCCTGCAACTGCAACCAAAACATGTTGGTTGATAGCGTACTATAGTCTTTTGACCTGTGGGTAATAAGCGGGCAACAATTTGTCCTGTGTTATGGATGATCTTTCTGTTGCTTTATGTTACTTACACCTGTGCCCTGCAAAACAAAGACAGGGAGGAACTAAAATGACTCTTAGTGTAGGAGCCATTTCCGGGTGAGGTACGTGCCAATGATTTCCCGACAGTTCATTGGAAATTGGAAAATTGCCATCACACTTAGGCTATGGAAACATGAAATAGCAACTTGAATGCTACATGGAACTACACTGCTCCGATAAAACTATGGCCACTCTTCATACAAGAAGAGTTTATCACTCTCTCTTTCGTCAGCAGACTGTGAAAACTAAAAGAAAAGAAAACACTTATATGGTTTCAAATACATCTCTCAGTCATTTTTAAGTAGCCAGAAGTTTGTCCGTACCAGATTTTAAGACTTTAGATTACAATCAGTCTGTCTTTGGGCACAAATGGGTTAAAATGAAAGTGAATACGAAAGTAAGACGAAACAGAAATAGGGTTTCTTTCACCAAGCATACTTTATTGACTCAATTCATAAGAAGGTCTCAGAGGAATTAAGAAATCCTCTGGCTTCAAATTAAATACATGAAATGTTTTCATTACATCATCTGTTTTCACTAATCTTTGACCAATTAATTTTAAAAAATGCAATATATTAACACAGAGAAAATAATGTCACACTGGTGAAATGACACAGCAGCCCGTGTGACTGCCACACTCCATATCAGTCGTTTTACACTCATCACAATTTCAATTTAGACAAAAAAGATTAATTCAACACAAGCTCCCAGTACTGCAGTGAAATTAACATTTCAGTTGCGCTCCTCTTGAAATAAAAATAAATATCATCTAAATATCAGTGTTGTCCACCCCTAACATGATGCAGTTTGATTGCAGACTGAACAGCATTGTTAAGCACGACACTGGCTGTGTGTGGGGAGCCCTCAGAGGAAATGTCACAACCTCACATCTTATAAAGGAGTTACACGATTCCCTCAAACTGCCTCACACAGTTCCACGTTAGAATTACATTCCAGTACTTCAATATTTGAGAAAATATTAAGACCGCAAGTTTATTTTGTTAAATAAATAGAAAACATTATTTTGTGTGAAAATTAAAAATTAGACCTTGTCACAATTGTAAAACTCTAAAACTGCACAGATCACAATTCCTTGAGTAAGCAAATAGAGGTGATGTTAGATTTGTAGTCTGCATTTCTCCACTGCTAAGGAAGGAAGTAAACAGGCGAGTTCTGCTGCATTCACGAGTAGAACTTACTGTTGTTTATCTTTTTTTCTTTTGTCCTGGGGCACAAAGAAAATACCGTGGAAATAATTAGGGACATAACACAATTTATTTTATTTAACTGCCTAGTTTTCCCCCACAAGAGTTTGAGGCTAACCTTTGGTTCTCGTTGGTGCTGCCCTCTCTCGACAGGTTGTTGTGTTGGAGCGGTAGGGCGGCGCGCTGAATGTTGGAGTGTGTGTCGTACAGGAAAGGTTCACTGCTGACCTCCGCCTGCTTTTTTCTCAGCTGGCTGGAGGATGAGTACAGCTCCTCCTCCGCTGGCTGGAGGAAAAGTCATGTCATCACATTCACAGAGATATCTCGATACTGACTGCAGTTGTATATCAACATTGATGTTTGCTCACCACTGCTTGTTGCATATCGATGTAGACCAGCAGAGAGGCTAACTCTAAGTTTTCACTGTAGCCGTTCTTTAGAGGTACAGAGCGGTAACCTGGCAAAACAAAACACTCAATCAGCTACAAATCTCATCTTGTTTATATTACTGCTGTAGAGCCAGATAAACATGCAATTTTGCAGACAGTCAATAATAATAATATAATAATATTATTATAATAATATAATAATAATAATAATAAGAAGAATTTAGAAAATTGCCAACCTTCGTGAAATCGTAATGAAATTCACTGTCAGCATGCAGCAGCAGACGATCTGCATCCTGTTGCATCTAAGTACCGATCAGGCACACTGCAGACTTTACACATGGCAGCTTCACTATATTTTGCCAGAGCCTCTATGCCGCTATACTATCCTGCTCCAGGTTTGCTGTGTGTCAGTAAGTTTGTGGTAATTTGATTAAATACCAATCAAATTAGAAATATGCACCATGTAACCATAATATCATATAACATATGGTATTAAAACTAGATAAAATGTTGATGTGTTCTTTAACGTCATCTTCAATTACTACCATGTGTTCAGAGCTAAATTATGCTTTATGAGCAGCAGCCCCCCACTTCTGAAACCCAACCTACACTATCGGCCTCAAGATCAAATTGAAAATCTTCAAATGAACAAAAATCAGACAGTAAACATACCTCTGAATGCACTTGATCACAAATTGTATTTATTTTTTGTCAAAGTTATATTGTTGTTATGTGACAATGCAGGTCACACATTTTGCTTTATCACTTTGCAACAGAACTTTAATAGCAGACCCAATGTTCACCGTGATCGATTAACTATTTATACGTTTCTACAGGTTGATTTTCATACTCTAATGAAACCAGTGGAAGATATTCAATTCAAATTCAAAACTATGATACTATGTATACATCATATGCAGTTGTTCACATTTATTGAGTGAAAGTATCCACCCCATGTGTCAAATAAAGAATTGGGAACATTGATAAATGATTTTTCTTTGCTGATCATTCATACTGTATATGGGATCTCAAGAGAGGTAGAACTGAAAAGTAATTACAGTATAGTGTACAGAAATCCTGCTCCTAGGTAACAAATACTGTATTAGGTAAAGTAACAGTATTGTTTGATGATGAGTACTGCATGAGCTTCATGTGAGCAGCCGTTCCCCAGCTCTGGCCCTCTGTGCTGTGCATGTGTGTTCCCACCTGAGCGGATGCCTTTGACAGGAAATGTGGCCTGAGCCAGGAAGTTGGGGTCTGAGAACATGTCCTCCTCGTTGACCACAAAGCGCAGGAAGGTGAGTTCAGGCTCGTACACGGTGAAGACTACAGAGTCTGCTGGGGATTTCCACACCGGGTTCAGACCATTATCACCTGAAGGCAACAGAACGGCAGCACTGATCACATGATCACAAATATTTTTCACTTCAATCATTTCTTCCTCTCCCCTCTTTCCATCTCTCACCCCTCCCGCCTTTACTTACGATAAACGATGGTCTTGAACTTTTCTTCTGTGTGCCCACAAAGCTCAATCTCCACGAATGGACTGGCAATGCTGCGGCCCGGCTTAGGAAGATGTCTGGCAGCAATCACCTGTAGACAAACTGCTGTTATAAAGTTCTTTCCAGACCAACAGGCAAAATGTCAGAATGCTGCTACTCATCCAGATTTAACTTTATAGCAAAAATAAAAATCAGCATCATGCACATGTTTGTTACAATATTACGCTTGGCCCTGAACTTGAATATATCCGAAAGCAACCTCAAGACAATGATGATGATGATGATGATGATGATGATGTTTAGCCAGCATTATTAAACATGACGTACCGTAACTCCAATTTTGTACTTGACCTTCTTCTCCTGGTGAGGGTCGTAGCTATCATAGCGCATGAGCTCCGGCTGCAGCACGTAACCCGTATGTCCAGTCAGACTGAAGAGGGCACTGTTCAGCTGGGTGTATTTATCTGGGTGGACACATACACATTATATGAACTTCTGCTCTACATGTGCGTCATACCACACAGCTGAAAAAAAGTTTCAGCTAGCAAGTATTAAAATGATTGTAAGAATATAAGTAAAACACTCGGCTTGTTACAGCTGATTAATTCTTATCATCCTAATAAAACACAAGCCAGTACTGTCTGCTGTGCCTCTCTTTCTCCCACTTTCCCACCTCAGGACCTTACTTACTCAGGACGTTTGCTTTTGCACTATTGTGTGCACTGTGTGCTTCGTTCGTGTACTGCTGCTGTGAGATGCGAAAATAAAGTATCAAGCTATGTACCTTTGCTGTACTGCAGCAGTTTGTATATTCCAAGGTACTTTGTGATCACACAGGTGTTTAACTGTCTGCCTGGGATGAGAACATTGTTGCCAGTGCGAAACCAACATTTCAATCCTGTATTACCACAAACTGTGGCAGCTTTTTAGAAACAGAAGTACAAACATAGCCCCACTGTTCTCTTCTTCACTGTACGAGCTGTTCGCTGCGTCCACTGTCCAGGCCTATTGGAAGCTCCACCGTCTTTGGTTGTGGATGCATGAGTGATCAACTCATAGGGCTAGTGTGATTTCCCCTAATACATGGAAATGAATGGATAAACAGGAGTACACTTTAACAAGTACTGTATGGACCCCCTCTACAGTAACTACTGTACCTGCAGTCTGGTAGTTGAGAGCCACCATGTGACTGCCTACGGCCCACAGTGGGTAAGGGTCGTAGTTGGAGGACTCTACACGCTGGCCTTTTGGGTAGATGCGACTCAGAGCCTTGCGGTTGTACTGCAGAAAGTCGTTGGTGCGGCTCTTTCCTGGCATCTTGTTCTCCACAAAAGAGCGGATCTCTTTGTAGCTGTAACGGTCTGTAGAGACAAACAAAAGAGCAGTCATTAAACATGCAGGTTGAGCTGATGATGGTTTCACGGCCACTGCAGGGCAAGATAGATGATTTGTCTTGAGATTTCATTGGAAGCTTCTGAACCATTTAGACCAGGGGTGTTAAGTTCATTTTAGTTCAGGGGCCACATAAAGCACAATCTGATCTGAACAACTCCAAATGTTTCCCTTCGTTTTAGTGCAAAAAAGTGCAAGTACATTCTGAAAATGTTCAAATTTGATCTTTTTATAAAACATTATGAACCTGAAATTTCTTAAGAAAGCAATTGCAATATTATGCCTTAGTTTATCATTTACACATGTGTGTTACAACTTACAGATCACAGTGTATCTACAAAGGCACAAAACATTTCGTCACAGGTATCTGGAACAGTATTTTACTTTATGATCAAAACAACAAATCTTTATACTTTGCAAAGTCATCCCGCGGGCCGGATTGGACCCTCTAGAGGGCCGGTTTTGGCTCCCGGGTCGCATGTTTGACACCCCTGATTTAGACCATAGGTCCTCAACAGGGGTGAATGCATTCACATCCTCCCCACCCCTCGTCGCACAGAACTCCGACAGCACCCCCCCCCCCCCCCCATGCTACACCAGTTTGGGGGTCCTTGGCCTGAAAAACGTTGAAGCCCCCTGATTTAGACTATACTAATGCTATGGTAGTGAAATAACTTGTTCAAAGTAGCACTAAATATCTAACAACAATACCAAAAACAGGGTCACTTGATAAAGATTGTTGTGGTGTGCGTGTAGGTTATGCAGTACAATTTACAGTATCATACACAAGAAGCTGTCTTGTCTTTAAATCTTTCCCTTTGGTCACATCCTGTTTGCTGAAGAACTTTGAGTTGTTGTCAAAGAACATTGACGGTATATCCTCACTGAATGAGCTGAGGTACACTCATTAACATCGGAGAAGGAAGCGTGGTGATTGGATTAAGTGCCAACCACGGCATCTTCCATCCACCCAGGCAGTGAGACCGACCTGCGGACCAAAAACCACTAAGGTCGAGTGACCACGCCGGAAAGAGATATATACTTCAACATTTTGGGAAATACGCTTTCTTGCCAAGAGTTACAGTAGATGAGAAGAATAATACCATCATATTTCTTTGTCTTAGTCCTGCCGGGAGGTTTCATTTGAACATATGATTGTGGTGGTTGCTGAGGCTGCTGGCTGGCTAGCAGTCAGGGTAATGACACTGCACTTTGCTGGTGCTTTGGCAATAGTAAGGAATGAAAAGCCATTCACAGATGGGGAGTATGCCAAAAGTTTCATGCTTGATGTGGCCAATGAACTGTTTGATGACTTCCCACAAGATAATCAAACGAATAAAAGACATGCCTCTGTCAGCAAGAACTGTTCACCATCGTACCATCATGGTGGCAAATCAAGTCGAGGAAACGCAAATTAAGGACATAAACGCAGGGACATACCTTTCCCTCGCGTTAGATGAGTTGACAGACGTTAGCCATTTATCTCAGTTTAGCATCATTGCAAGGTATGCTGCAGGTGACACAATGCGTGAGGAAAGTGTTGCTGTTTTGCCAATGAAAGGCTCAACAAGAGGAGAGGATTTATTCAAGTCTTTCATGGAGTTCGCCAAAGAAAAAAATCTAGCGATGAATAAACTGATTTCTGTGTGTACTGATGGTGCACCCTGTATGTTGGGGAAAAACAGGATTTGTCACGCTTCTTTGTGAACATGAAAATAGACCCATCCTAAGTTGTCATTGTATTCTGCACCAGGAGGCGCTTTGTGCTCAAACGTGTGGCGAGTAGCTTGGTGAGGTGATGTCGCTGATCATTCGAGTGGTCAACTTTATAGTTGCCTGAGCTTCAAAACATCGCCAGTTTAAAGCACTGTCAGACGAAGTTGGGAATACATATCCTGGCCTGCTTTTATACAACAACGTGCGTTGGCTGTCAAGGGGGAAAGTGCTCAGCCGTTTTGCAGCTTGCCTGAGTGAAATCCGGACTTTTCTTGAAATGAAAGGCGTTGAGCATCCGGAGCTAGCTGACAGAGTGGCTCCTGCAGTTTCACTATCTCGTGGACTTAACTGGTTATCTGAACCAGCTCAATGTGAAAACACAAGGTGTTGGAAATACAATCTTATCCCTTCAACAAGCATTGTTTGCATTTGAAAGCAAACTGGAACTCTTCATCAGGGACATTGAAACAGGTCGTCTTCTGCACTTTGAAACACTGCAACAATTTAGAGATGCGTGCTTATCAAGTGAGCCCACTCAACATGTTGATCTCCAGCAGCTAGCTGGCTTTACGTCCAATCTCCTGCAGTCATTCAAAGTGCGTTTTAGAGAATTTTGTGAGCGCACTGATCTTTTTAAATTCATCACTCATCCACACGAGTGTGCAGTGGACAACGTCGACCTGAAATGCATCTCTGGGGGTCTCCATCAGAGACTTTGAGCTGGAAGTTGCTGACCTGAAGGAGTCAGACATGTGGGTGAGTCAAGTCCCTTAATGGAGAGTTGGAAAGACTTGCGCGACAGCGAGCAGAGCTGACGAGTGAACACAAGTGGACAGAAATGAAAAAGCTTCAACCTGAAGACCAGCTGATTCTCAAAACTTGGAGCTTCCGGTCACAAACTGCACAATGCAGCGTGTGAGTGTTGCCATATTGACCATGTTTGGCTGTACATATGCATGTGATCATCTGAGGAACATTAACACCAACCTACGCTCACGTTTAAATGATGGAAGCCCCAACGCCTGCATGAAGCTGAACCTCACCACTTATGAACCAGACTACAAGGCCATCAGCAAAACCATACAGCACCAGAAGTCACATTAATGGTAAGACGTATTTAATGTATTATTGGTCAGCTACAGTATATCAACAAGAGTATTAAGAAGAATAAAGATATTTATTATATATAGCGCTTTTAGTACTCAGAGAAGTGTTATACTTTAAAACTGTATGTCTTACATAAAAAATACATACATAAAGTTGCATTACATTTTTTTATTAAATAGGCTATATGGCTCTCATGGAAATGCATTTAGAAAATATTTGGCTTTTATGGCTCTCCCAGCCAAAAAGGTTCCCGACCCCTGAGTTAGAGGTTTGTGGCTAAACTACAAAGTTTATATTCAGCTTATGAAGTGAGGAGGTTACAAAGATAAGACCAAATTTAGAATTGATTTATTATCTAAATCTTAACAAATTAAATAAGCCATCATTATACTGAAATGATGCTACACTGATTATCTGATTATAAAGTATTGCTGAAACATTAAGAGTTGCGTTGGACATATTTCCACTACATAGCTGGGGTAAAGTTGCTTTGGCCCTTGTCACATCATCATGTTGCTTAAGTTCACAGGTCTTTGTATGTGCATCTGCATGTGTTTACCAAAGCGGTCCTTCTCCTTGCTGCGTGGTTGACAGTAGACCACCAAGTCTGACATCTCCATGGCAACCTCTGCCTTCTTCTCCACTTCCTCCTGCTGTCTGATCTGAGATTGGACAAGAAAACAGCCATTTCCTGTTTGCACAGTGATGCTGACAGACCACCAGTAAAAGGCCCCGCTGTGGTTCCACAGTAGGGAGTACATCTCAATCATATACTGTCCTTAGATCTATTCTGAACTAATGTTACACAGCCTTCAAACGTAAAAGATGTGTGAGCTGATTAACATAGAAATATTGAATAAAAACCAGACTTTATAAATTCTTGTGTTACAACACATGTATTATCATATACATGACATACTAACCTCTTGTTCCCTGTTATACTGCTTGCTCATCGCTCTCTGAGTTATGTCCCAGCCCACTTTGTACCACTTAAACAGCTCCTCCAGAGAGCCTGCTGCCAGGTCAAACTGCAGACTGTCCTGCTCCATGTACTGCAGAGTCAACACGTTGGCCTTCCCATTTTTACCATTCCTCACTAGAAACAAGGAGGGAGGAAAAGAGGCATGGTGAGGGACGGCGGAGAGCAATGCACTACTCCCATATGTTTTATAGACAATGCAAATTTGAATTCCATTCTAAATTTGGGATTCAGTTGACTTTTACATATTAAACCATAGGAAGCCACATTTTGATTACAGCACAAGTAGCACTCCAAATGCAAAGAGATAATGCACAGTCACAGGCCAACTCCTTCTCTTGAACTTGCTGATGTCAAGGAACTACAATTTGGGGATCGAATCTTCACAACTAGTTGACCTATAATACCTATATGCACAGCATCTAATAGAGACAAAATGCCAAAACATTCATCTTAAAAAAGGTACCCTTGTGGGTTTGTGACCACTAGTGGAGAAATACTTCGATGACCAGGTTTCAGGCGAAAACACACAACATAAAAGTACATGCACAGGAAGCGAGTCCTACCAATGGTTTTGTGCTATTCTACTGATTGTGGTAGTAGTGTAAGGAAATGAAGCAATGTGCCTGCACATTTTGATTTTTTGTTATTTTATTTGCTTTTTTTTTGTATTAGTTTGTAAGCCTTGCTAATGCGTTGTTTAACTATTAGGAAAAGCAACGTCAGTGTAGTGAGGATAGTGAAAACTTATGTTTGCACTCAACCACAGGGGTATGTGAAGGTAAAGCATGCATTAGACACTAAAACAACTCACAGTTTTGGATGTTGCACTTGGAGATGTCCACAACACCCTTACACAGTTCACCTAGTGGGTTGTCTTCCATGTCCTGTTTTATACACATCACACACACACACACACACACACACACACACACACACACACACACACACACACACACACACACACACACACACACACACACAGATTGTTTTCAGCCAGTTGCTATACTGATTGACCGTTTAAACTGTGACCTAAACTGCACTCTTCACCTGTTCGTTGGTCTCAGGTGTGGTGTTGTTGGACACTTCCTCTACATAGTTAGATGGGAAGAACTGCTGCACCTTTCCACTATAGTCACCTTTCCACCTGTAGTGATTGGAATGAGGAAGACAATGTGAACAGTCAATGCCAGCCAAGTATATGCCTCTGCTTAATGCATCTTGCCATTGTATAAACAATGGATTGGAATAAAGTGACAAATTCCTAAGATATGTCAAAGACTCAGAACCAACCCTTGATGTAGCCTGTGTATGCCCATGTGTGAGTGTGGACTCACCATCCATTGCTCTCCTTTGATACATTGTGTATCAAAGCTCCTTTACTGAAGCTGAGCTCATCCGGCCTTTCAGCTTGGTAGCTATATATAGCCCTAGCTGTACTTTGAGGCTAAAGGAGACAAACACACACAATCAAGAATGTCTTTATCAAAAGAAACTGCACAAGATAACAGACAGTCAAATAAGGCAGAGTATAGTGGTGCATACACACCAGTGAGGGCTCGATCTCGTTGGGTTCCACGTATGTCTTCACCTCATACACAGCGGCACATCCTTTCTCCTGTGTTAGCACAATATACTGTTAGGTACCAGTTAAGAACCACATACATATATTGAACTGATATTAGCCTTAAAGGTACAGTAGCAGAATAAAAATAAAAGGCGATTTTAGGAAGCATTGGTGACTACTTTGCAGGAGAAACAACATGTAAATAGGACAGCTTTGAAGACATCGTAAGGTATGTATTGTTTTATTATATTTTATATCAGTTTTTAGCTACGTTAGCAGTGGGTATCTATTGGCCATGACATTTTGTATAGATATTCACATTCATGGTCCCTGGAGGATGAATCCGATTGATTTTGGTGATCCTTTGACTTTTCATATGGTGCCATTAGCAGGTCAAAATCTTATTTATCCTGTTTAAATATCTTAACATATGCTAAATGGATTTCCACAAATATTTGCACAGACATTCAAGGTTACAAGATCATGAATCCTTATCCCTTTGGTGATCCCCTAACATGAGTGAAATGTCTCCACAACTATTAGACAAATTGCCATGAAGTTTGGTTCAGCCTCAGGTGTACTTTGTATTTAATGATATTAGCAAATTTAATTTTCTTTGTGAGAATATTAGCATGCTGAAGTTAGCATTTACCTCAAAGTACTGCTGCACCCAAGTAGGCCTACAGTATCACAGAGCCGCTAACATGGCTACACACTAAGCTGCACAGGAAGCCCACTTAGACTGTGAACTTCTTAAAGGGATTGTTAACATTTACTCTGGTCTTTGTCTCCTACAGGAACCTACTGTGCTGAATTGATCCACCAGCTTGCGGGTGACTGGGTAACGTAGCTTGATCTTTCGATACAATGGCTTCTTCCTGAAGTAGTTGACCAGCTCTACGAGGCTCTCAAACTCTGTTGTGGTTCCCAGCAGGTACATGCTGCCTTCCTTCTGGATACGACAGTGTTTCACCTTACCGTCACCTCTGAAAGAAAAATATTATTAATACACAAAAATCCGGTAAAGACAAATAAAGTTTTAATGTCATTGCACCTGAATGTGATGGCGAAGGAGTCGGATTCTCCTTCTCTCTGTCGGATGAGGAAAGCTCCATCTCTGGGAATCCGCAGCAGGTAATCCTCTGCCTGACCTCTGCTCAGGTTACCGTAGAACCACCTGTACAACACACACACAAGGAGAGTTACATTATGTGTTACATTATATAGTTATTAAAAATACAAATATTCAGTCACATGTTAGTGGTATCTGTCAGGCTTTGGCCAAACAGGTGTTTTCCCTTTCATGCCAGTAAAGCATATTGAAATGGATTTAAAATTAAGTGAAGAAGCAGAGAGAGGAAAGAGTTACTGTGTTTCTGTGGTGTATGAGAGTGAAAGTGAAATGTGAAAAATAGAAGGCATGTGGTTGATACAAAGCGATTGTGCGAGGCAAAGCCATATACAACACCAGTATGAACATAATTGTACCTCAAATGTAGCTCATATATACAGTAAATATAGGTGCTCATCAGTGGGTTTAGAAAATGCTATGGCCCTTGGTGCTTATGAATCCAGATCAAACCCCATTGTATAAACAATGGATTGGAATGTACTCCACTCCACCTGGGGGTGTGGAGTTAGAAAGAAGTGAGCTTACCAGACATCCGCTGCAGCCTGCTCCCAATCTATACTTGAGGCTAACAGCTTGAGGCTATTAGCAGCTACTAGCACAAGAGACCATGAATCTCTGATCAAACTGATGGTGAGTTGCATTGTGTGTAATGAAGGCACTTGGTGTTAACAAGGAAAGAAGAATACGTGGAATAAAAAAGACAATTAATCTGGTTCTGCTGCATCAATTCTGATCCTTTCTTTTAAAAGGTCCATTGTGAGCCCAACACAGTTATAGGAGCGCAATACTGAGTTAAGTATTCCATCATACCTAGACAATTGTGTGTTAATTGCATAGACCGTATAAGAGAAGTGCAGGTCTGAAAAGTGAAGCTAATGTGAAAGTGCCTAAACCTGAATTTTTTCTAATGGCCAAAATAGGCAACCTGTCAATCAGGAAACAGGTGTAGCAATGTGTATCCCTCCCCAGCTTGACCCTCTTGTACAAATATGGTTCACATTGGCTCCAACAAGATGCTGACAGCCAAAATCAAGGTGCTTCTGGAAAACCATCCAGCACCTCAGGAGGGGGAAGCGGGGAACCATCCAAGCTGAGTACAGTAAGGGTGGGACCCTGCTGACTTTGACTGAGAAGGTTATCGAGCGGTGGAAGGAGCACTTTGAGGAACTCCTGAATCCAACTAACCTCTATGGTAGAGGCAGAGCTGGAAGGTGATGGGGGATCATTGTCAATTTCCCTGACGAAAGTCACTGAGGTAGTCAAACTCCACAGTGGCAAAGCCGCAGGGGTTGATGAGATCCATCCAGAAATGCTGAAGGCTTTGGGTGTTGAGGGGCTGTCTTGGTGGACACGCCTCATCAACATTGCGTGGAAATCTGGGACAGTGCCTATGGGGTGGCAGACCGGGGTGGTGGTTCCCCTATTTAAAAAGGGGGACCAGAGAGTGTGTGCCAACTACAGGGGTATCACACTTCTCAGCCTCCCTGGTAAAGTCTACTTCAAGGTACTGGAAAGGAGGGTTCGGCCAGTAGTCGAACCTCTGATTGAAGAGGAAGAATGCGGATTCCGTCCTGTTCGTGGAACAACGGACCAACTCTTCACTCTCGCAAGGATCCTGGAGGGGGCCTGGGAGTACGTCCATCCGGTCTACATGTGTTTTGTGGATCTGGAGAAGGCGTATGACTGGGTCCCCCGGGTTATACTGTGGGAGGTGCTCCGGGAGTATGGGGTGAGGGGGTCACTTCTGAAGGCCATCCAAACCCTGTACGCCCAAAGCGAGAGTTGTGTCCGGATACTCAGCAGTAAGTTGGGCTCATTCCCAGTGAATGTTGGCCTCTGCCCGGGCTGCGCTTTATCACCAATCCTGTTCGTGATTTTCACGGACAGGATATCGAGGCGTAGTCGCTTTACCGCACCGTTGTGACGAAAAGAGAGCTGAGCCAGAAGGCAAAGCTCTCAATCCACCGGTCGATCTTCGTTCCTACCCTCACCTATGGTCATGAAGGCTGGGTCATGACCGAAAGAACGAGATCACGGGTACAAGCGGCCAAAATGGGTTTTCTCAGACGGGTGGCTGGCGTCTCCCTTAGAGATAGGGTGAGAAGCTCAGCCATCTGTGAGAGACTCGGAGTAGAGCCGCTGCTCCTTTACGTTGGAAGGAGCCAGTTGGTTCGGGCATCTAGTAAGGTTAACAGGGGGCTAAGCAAATGATACTTGAGAAGAGGTGCGTCTTGAGGTGGGACTGAAATATGGAGAGGGACTGAGAGTCATGGATGTCTTTGAGGCATGGATATAATCAATAAGCGCTGAGTGATATGGATTCAAATATCACAATGTTTTTTAGAAAATACCGTGATTTTTTTATTGCGACGCTATAGTAGGTTTGACTATTGTTGCTTTCATAAAATATTAGAAAATTAGATTTTTGTTAAATGTGCATATAATAGCTAAGTGGGTAAAGGCAGTAGAGCTAGAACAGTCTGGTACGTTCAGAAAAGTACATCACATTGCTGTAATGCAGCCTGTAAAACCAGGAAAAGACAACATTTATGCCATATTAAGATATAACAATATCCAAATATCTAAGAAGATATCTAGTTTCATATCACAATATAATATCGGTATATTTCCCAGCCCTATAATTAATTATAATTTGTAGGTTTAACAATGAAAAAAAAGTTTTTCTCTAAATGTTGTGGAATGCGAGTAAATGCTTTAATATACAAACATGATATCAAGGTATCATAATTAACTCATCATATAATGATTTTCAGCATGTGTACCCAGTCCCCTGTGATGTATCAGACTATTATATGACAAACCCTTCTTGTAGATGTGGGTTGGGCTGTGGTACAGCATCAGTGAGGCGCAACTCAAAGTCTTGGCTTCGCAGTGGGTTGTCTCTGTAGTGCTGGATCAGGGAGTACACGCTTGGAAAGTGCAGGTTTGGCGTCAGGAAGAAGTAATTGTGTGTCCCCTCTGAACCAGAGCGAATACGACAGTGCTGGACCCTCCCACTGCGCCTGAAGAAATATGCAGAAGACATGTACTTACAGATAAATGCAATTGATTAGGATAGGATAGGTTGGATACTTTTACAGCGTAACCTCTCCAGACAGCTCTTTCCAACGGGGAACTGAAGCCGTTACATTCATCTATGCTCTTGCCAAAGCCTCCTTTGACAAAAACAGTAATTTTCCCTCGCAGAACACAGAGGTTGCTGGCTATGAAGAGAGCATAGATAACGGCTACAATTCCCCTTCAGAAAGGGCTGTCTGACGGCAAGGTAAAGCAGTGAAAATATTCTCAATATAGCAGACATTTAGACTGATATTGATTTTTTTAGGTGGCCCTTTTTTTGATGGCTAAAATACGTTTCGCTTACGTTCATGTCCACAGCAGTACATTGCTTTGTTTCCGTGCTGATACTTCTGTCTGTTTCTCCAGACTCAGGGCGTGCCACCCATCATCTACTGTAGGTTATACACTGACTATAGATAAGTACCTCATTCAACCCCACTTCAAAACATCCCAACTATCCCTTTAATGTTTACAACCTAAAAGCAACAAAAGCAAAAACATTCTAAATAAGTATAGCACAAAAAACTACATTTATGGTTGGGCTGGCCACTAGATCAAGAAATTGGATGTTGTACCAGAAGGAGAGGGTGAAGTCTGTGACATAGGTATCGCTCTGTCGAACCAAAAAGGTACCATCTCTTCCCCCATTCTCTGCACAGTAATCTTGGATCAGTCGCTCTGCCATCCGCCTGCCCTCCTTCATGCGACTATGAAACCACGGCTCTGAACAATGCATGTCCTGGTACTGAGAAAGACAAGAACATCACTGGTATATACATTCACTTTGTTAATGTTTGTTGTTGTTTGTAAGAAAACGATCATTGACTAATATATTGAGTTTTCGTGTTTAACCTTTCACACTGAAATCGAAACGAATATTTGCGTTCCATGCATTCCACCGAAAAATGAAAGTTTCACACCGTCATAAAGTCATCAATTCATTGTTGTTTTTCGTCTCTAATAAACCCACACTCAACTCTACAAACTTTTCAAGTGGGCAATACTATGTAGAAAAGTTACAACGTGGTTGCAATTTCTAAGGGTGGTGACTAAGAAGCATGTTATTGTAAAAAGTTTAAATGGTGAGCTTGAGTGTACATCATTCATTCATGTCTAATGTGTTTATCATATATACAGTATGTGTAGCCTTTAATACAAGACTTAATGGTCACCTCATAATATATCTCTGGGGCTCGGTGGATTTATCAAGGAAACACAGTGAGCTCTTAGCGCCTTGAGATTGCTTTTAGCTTTGAAAGGCGCTTTATAAATACAATTTATTATTATTATTATTATTATTATTATTATTGCACTGCTGGTAATATTTATAATAATATTAATAACAGTAATATCAGTAATAATGATAATACTAATAATAGTTGTAGCCAATTTTGATGTGTGTGTGTTAATTGACTGGTATATAAAAACTTCAGAGCAGGTGGTGAAATTAAGATCTTGGAAGCAAACATTTTTTCAACCATGCATGTGCAATTGTAGGTGTTTTTGTTCGGATATAAATATGCATATACTGGAGGAAGTGACATTTTTTGTTTTTAAATTGGCATTACATTATGTTGAAAAACTTCGCTTCAAACGGATGGATTGCTTTGATTTGCGTCACGGAAAGACATCGCTTCTGCTCTATTGACTGTGCTCCATCTGAATCCACGCCAACAAGTGAGAGCCTGGGCGAAAGCAACGCTGAAAAAATCATTGTAGGATTATTTTCAAGATCATCAAGATGAGTGACGTAGAAATGAATGCACCTGACATTCAAAGTGAAACGGAGAATGAACTTGGTAAAAGACCAAAAACATTATCACATCAAAAGGAAAGGAATTCCAGGATAAAGAAACTCCACAATCTAAAAAAAAGGAAGTTGAGCAAGGACCTTTGCTGTCAGAACCCTACTGGGGTGGGTTATCAATGGACAGCTGAGAGGAGGCAATGAGACTGGGAGAAGCTGTCTCACCATAACAGTCCAATATCCATTGCTAACATAAAGGAACTGCTAGTAAAGCAATACAACTTCAATGAGAAATCAACAGAGGAAAAGCCCAACATTTCAAGAGAAGATCTCAAGTTCATGAAAATCATGAACAGTTCAGCTAAACTCAACAACGGACATTACATTACTGCTTAAGATTACCTTTCAGAGAGGATAATGTTAGCAAGCCCAATAACTGCAATGTTGCTGAGCTAAGAGTGCCTGAAAAGTAAATTAAAGAAAGTGACAATCCCAAGGATAGAACTAACAGCCGCTGTGCTTGCAATGAGAGTTGACTGGATGCTGAAGACGGAACTGCAACTAGAGCTGGAAAATTCAACCTTCTGGACGGACAGCACAACTGTGCTAAAGTACACCAGGAACAAAACAAACTTTCACACTTTGGTGGCCAATAGGATCTCCACTATCAGAAAAACCACTGCCGTCTCACATCAGAGGTACGTTGGTACAAAGGAGAACCTGGCTGATGAAGCCTCGCGGGGGGAGGAAGTCAAGAACCTTCTCACATGCAGCAGATGGATCCATGGCCCAGAAGTTCTTTCAACAATGAAAGAGAATAGCTCATTAACATCTTGGGTTCAGCTTCTATCAGCAGTGATGACAGAAAAGAAAGACAAGCTTCTGTGTCCAGCATTGAACTCAACAGAAGAAAACAAAGTGGAAAAGGAGATGCAAAGATTCAGAACCACACTGGCTGGTCAAACCAGTTGCTGTCAACTGGACAAGTTCAGTAATGAAATAACTGCTTTGAAAAGGGGTTAAAAAAAAAGCAATCATGTTTACAAAGGGGCCCTTGAGAGGAAGGCTCAGAAAAGTAGCAATGCCTGATGGCATGAAGCACCCAGTCATCCTTGCTGAAGACCAGCACATCTCCACTCATTCTACGCCACATTTATGAGCACTTAGGACATTGTAGAAGAAATCACATGCTTTCCAGACTTCGTCAAAATTATTGAATCACCAGAGTAAATGCTGCAGCTAGAAAAGATCCTCTCTCACTGTGTCGTTTGCAGACCTTACAGGGGAAAGCTGGGTGAACAAAAGATAGCAGATTTGCCTAAAGATAGACTTTAACCTGATCTCCCACCATTCACAAATGTGGCGATTGACTATTGTGGCCCTTTTAAGGTTAAGAAGGGTTGCAGCCTCAACGCTATGGAGTTCTTTTCACCTGCATGGCCAGTCAGGCAGTGCATTTGGAAATGGCATACTCATTAGACACCAGTTCCTGCATCAATCCACTGTGCAGGTTCATTTCCAGAAGAGGCCATGTATCACACATCAGAGAACGGAACCAACTTTGTGGGAGCAGAACGTGAACTGAGAGAAGCTCTTTCTACTCTAAACCACAAGAAAATTCAGAACTCATTACTTCAGTCTGAAGTAAAATGGAGCTTCAACACGCCTGCTACATCACATCATGGCGGAGCATTGGAGAGAATCATTTGCAGGGTCAGAAAGGTGCTGAACTCAATACTACACCAACAAAGTTTGGATGATATTGCAGTGGATCCTGGTTGTTGGTGAAGGTACTGCAGACCTTTCCTGACACGCAAGGTCTGTTTGTGAGGTAGCACCAACGCCCTCACTAACAATTCATTTCAAATGCAAAATATGTTTCTTTGCATTGGTTAATCATGGATATTAGAACCATAAATGAAATAAAGAAAACTGAAAAACTGTCCACCTTTCTTAACAAAAAGGCTAAGCAAGTTGTTAGTGAGGGAGTTGGTGCTTCCTCACATTTCACAGCTCCTCCCCCTCTGGCTTGCACAGGTCAGGCAAATGGGAAAGATAGTCAGCAATGAGGTTTTTCTTACTAATCTTTATTTGGTTTGTCAAAGAGGACCAAATGGATCAATAAATCAATATCTATTGTGTAACGGTGTGAACAGAATTATGTCAAATCTATTGATAGCGTGAGCTAAAGTCATTATTTTATTGGCCGTCCGAAATTTGCAGAAATTGAAACAGCTGTGAAAATAAAAAACCTGCACTGTGAAATACGAAGGTTTGGATTCGGTTTATCTCATAGAGATAAATGTGTTCACATTTTCAAATTGATGTGCCATTTCTTTCAAACTAATTACTTGCGTTTTGTCTGAAAAGACTTTAAGAATTGTTTCTCACCTATCGTCATTATCATATCAGAAAATTACTGCAGTTAAAGGTACCTTGAAATGATGTTAACATTAAGTATTTCTCACGAAAAAGTATTGTGGGTATCTTTGAGACATTCAATACATAACACAGCTGATTTGATTTTTTTGATCATATTTAATTTTCATAACATTTTGCATTGTTTGCTGGCTAGCACTCTTTTGCCAGACCTCTTGTAGGCCCTTTGCTGCATTTCTTAGTGCATTAGTAGCAGCATAAATAACAATATGGGAGCCCACTCATCAAAACACTACTCCATAGTAAAAAGGGTGCTTTAACCTTACACCCAGGATGTTTTATATGAAACCACTTAAAGTTGAAGTTGAGTTTAAAAACAATGCATTTTCTTTTACCTTCCTGGGATCTTCTTCCTCCTCCTCGTTCTCCTCTGCATAATACAGCTTGTCATCAGAGATCACACAGTAGTGCTTGTTCCACCGCTGACAAAGTAAAAGTAAAATGTTTAACTTTACATGCAAACAAGCTTTTCACAGCAACATGATATAGTTTTAATTATGAAATTACTCACTAAAGTTGAAATATTAATCAGGTTATTAATCATTGCTCTGCATCCAAAATCCCAACAATGATACATCATTTTGGAAGTATATGCTCATAATTAATTCATAATTGAGGTTTTTTCACGACTGCAATATCTCATTTAATAATAATAACATTTTAAAAAATAATAATTCTTTTTATTTATAAAGCACTTTTGATAATCCTCAAAGATACTTTAAATTTACAAGTAAAAATGATCATATATCATTTAACCCCATCCCCTCCCTTGAGCCTCACATCCGCCAAATCGTCAAAGCCTCCTTCTACCACCTCCACAATATCGCCAGGATCCGACCCTCTCTCACCCGCCGCTGAAAGACTCATCCATGCCTTCATCTCCTCCCGCCTCGATTATTGTAATTCACTTCTCTACGGCATCAACTCAACCTCCCTCAATAAACTCCAACTGGTCCAGAATTCAGCCGCCAGACTCCTTAGACACCAAATCATGGCACCACATCACCACAGTCCTCAAAGAACTCCACTGGCTTCCCGTCTCCCACTGTATCACATACAAAATCCTGCTCCTCACATACAAGGCCACCCCTTATCTCACTGATGTCCTCTGCCCCAACCAACCCCCACGGTCCCTCAGATCCACCTCTGCTGGTCTCCTCTCCACCCCCAAGTCCAACCTGCGTAGCTTTGGGGACAGAGCCTTCTCTGTGGCAGCCTCCAGGCTCTGGAACTCCCTCTCCATAGATCTCTGCAAAACAGAGTCCCTCACACTGTTCCACCCATCTCTTCTCCTCATAGCCCCCCCCCCAACAATCCATGATCCAATCTGTTGATCGTCTTTGTTTGAATAGAATAGAATCACTGTACTGCAAACCTACTTCACTAACATCATTATTATTACTGTTTTAATAATTATAACTTAATGTTTATAAAAATAGTATAATATAATATAATGGTTATAATATAATATAATTATGTTTTAAGGTCATGTCTCCTGAGGCCCCTGGTACCAGGACTTAAGGCCCCATAAGCCTGTGCATTATGTCGCCATGTAAAACAGATGAACACAGATCATCTTTCAGGAAACACTGGTTTACACGAGTTAAAGGACTCTCAGCTACCTTGCCATACCCATTTGACCCCTCTGACAATACCTGGTCCACAGGGTCCCAGATCTCCAGATCTCCCTGTTTCTGCCCCTTCTTGAAGTCTTTACTGGTTCCACCTCCCTCCACACTGAGCTTCTTGTGCTGCACAAGGAGTAAACAAGGAGAGTCATTACAGTCATTAGTAATGATAACAAAAGAAAACCTTTTTGTCATTGATATAACAATTCCACTGACACATCAGTATGTTGAGACACACACACAGTACCTTGAGTATGATCTTTCCCTTCAGCTGTGTCGGTGAAGGTAGCTGCTCAGCCATCAGTTCCACAGGTTCAGTCAGCAGTTTGTCTCCAAACACATCTCTGAAAATGCGAGCCATCTGACGCTGCTGCTCTAAAGGGCAATGCTCCTCTATGGACAGGATCACTGGGAAACTGAGCGAGAGAAGCATGGTTATCAAGACGACGTGCTGGAGACAATGGGTGGCTGTGAGATGACAATATTTATGTAAAAATCAGCTTAAAAGTAGAAGATAATGAAGGGAATGGGACTTGATGCATTCAAATAAATTTGACTTTGACATTATTTAGTTTAAAATTCAAAATTAGAATTACCGCCTCACGGTTGTATGACTCTGCCAACCAGAAAAGTTGCAATTTACATCCATGTCTATCCAAAATCACTTCATGATTTTATCCTATTAGACTTTGTGTGAAAGTCATATTTAGCGTATGAATTCTTGAGTTATGGCCAAAAACATGTTTTGTGAGGTCACAGTACCCTTGACCTTTGTCCAATAAATTCTGATCAGTTCATCGTAGAGTCCAAGTCGAAGTTTGTGCCAAATGTTAAGAAATTCCCTTAAAGCATTCCTAAGATATCGCGTTCACAGCAATGGGACAGATGTGAGGTCACCCCCGGAAGAGGTATCTCATTCACGAGAATTTGGAGGGGAAAAAAAGAAAGCAAAATGCATCAAGCCTCGGCTGTTGTCGGCGCAGAGGCCTAAAAAATGACCAAAACAAAGGTTTTAAAGTGTCATAATCACTTTTATGACACAATTCACAATTGTGTTGCGTTAGCAAAGATTTTACATAAAATCTCCAAATAAAGATGTAAGTGAGATTAATAATATAATACCTTAATCTTTTAAACCTTTATTGAACCTATTATAAAGACAGACAAGAGTGTGTGTGAAAGATAAAGTGAATGAAAAAGTCACATACATAGTGACAGTGTTTTTAGTGATTCTTACTCTGACGTGACAAAAGCGTGGTCGTTGATGGCCTTCACCACATCCTCAAACTTGATCTTGGTCGTCCTGGTCCAGCCGTGGTAGATGATTGGCTCCCCAGGCCCTTCCCAGCAGTCCACTGAAAAGATTCAGTCCCACACAAAGCACAAAAAGACAGATGTTGTAGATATAGAATAAGGTATTATATATTATTATTTTACCCCCACTTATATTTTTGATTTATGGTGTAAAATGGCCCAAAATAAAAACAAATACTGTCAATGTAACTCCCAAATGTGAACTACAATACATCCACGATGAATGTAGTACACTGGGGCTGTTTTATACTGACATTCAATACAGCGGCATCCCAGACGCAGACAGCGAACATAAGCCTCTGTTGATGACTCACTACGAAGCTGATCACCTGTCAGGTAGCTGTTGAAGAACACAGGAAACAGGAGACTTGCTACATTATTTGTATTTGACCAAATTAAAACCTCTGGTTATATTTTGGTCTTGTTTGCTTGTTGGTGAATTAAGTTCAAGTTTCAAGTGTTATTTGTCATATGTAGGTTAACACAAGGTCAACGGTACAATGAAATGTGTCAAGCATGTCAACTAAAAAAAGTAAAAAAATAAAAATTAAATATATAAAATAAGGAGTACTATATACAATTTAAGTTAAAACAATTACCCCTGTTTGGTAAACTTCATTGAGTACATTTGTTTGGTATAAATTTGTCTCAAAATCCATATCCAGCTCAATCTATTTTTTCTCAGACATGACAAAGTTCCTCACAGAAGACATTTTAGAACAGTTTTCACAGGAGGAGTTATACTCGTTATGATGAGTAAACTGACCTCTCTATGTAAAATGGTAAACATCAAGCCATAAGCAAAAGTTAGAAAGTAATCTGTTAGGTCATTAATGAACGGTTTGTACAATAATCCATCGACCATGCTGTTGTGAAAGTATATTATTTTTCATGAATGTTGCTAGGTGGGCAGCTGTATAGGAAGCTGGTGTTCCCATTCTTAATCCCGCCAACAAAGCTCTAATTGTTTTTCTAACTGGGGAAGAAGTGGTCACATCAACATAACATTTAGTAATTGTGTAGATAGAGCAAGGCAAGGCAATGTGAAGAAAACATTAACAGTGCGGGATAAAGAGAGAAGGAGAAAAGGTTGAAATGAGAGGGAGTGCATCAAAGGAGAAAAGCCCAGGAGGAGAGTGCAGCTAAATGTTGCAAAGTTAGAGATACATTCAGGAGCAAGGGATATGTTTAGCTTTTCAAAAAACATCAACATGCTGGCAGGTACAGTACATCTTCAGCACATCATAATATCACAACTACCTATCCCGAGTTGAGTTTTAAAAAGCTACGCCATGTAGGAAACAGGAGCTCAGTCTGGCAGTTAAACATTAAAGAGCTGAATACTCCTTTCTGTCAGATCAAAGTCAATCCAGTTACTAGAGCTAGCAGAGCGTCACGATGATCAATAGCTCTAAAGGAAATGCCATGTGCAAAACAAACACTCCAAAAATTCACAAAAATTATAATAAGAAATATAATGCCTTAATAATGGAAGTTATTAAAAACAATAAACATAAAAAAATATTTCATCATTATGGCTTAACTGTTAGATTCCCACCCGAAGTTAACATCTCAGTCCAGCCCTCACACCAAGCTACACTGAACAAACAGATGACTGTGTGTGTGTGTGTGTGTGTGTGCGCGTGTGCGTGTGCGTGTGCGTGTGCGTGTCATACTGACGTGTTGTGTGAGGAGCTGATCCAGTAATGGGACAGAGGATTGTTCATGTCCAGGTTGCTGATCTCTGAGAACTTCTCGTCCCACACAGAGTTTTCCTTGGAAAAGAGGAAACTGAGGAACTAGAGGAGGAGAAAGGCTTCAGATTCAGAAGAGTTAATACACCCCTTCATTGTTTGTGTGATTTGTTTTGATAAAACTTCAAATATAACAACCCACAACAAAGCTTTCTGTAATATTTTTCATGCCAAACAGTCATCATTCTTATAATTCTTGCTGAGGTCATTGAACTGCATTTTAGCCATTTACTGCCAAATTCAGCTCAATGTTACATGAAATGCAGTGAAGAGGCTCAAAATGAGTCACTTGATACCAAACCACAACAAGTATGCCAATGACAACACTCTCTACATTACAGAGACCTTGATCACGGTCTGTTACCTCTTTGCATTTTCTATCTCTGTTACACACAATACTTGTACAGAGTAGAATACCTCACTGACGGTGAACTCGGGATCATTGGTTTTTCTCATAGTGTCATCAATGAAGGTGGTCATCAGTTCTCTGACTTGGTTAAGGTCACTGGCCCAGGGTTCCTGAGGGATGAAGGGACACAGAAAAAAAGAGAAAGATATTCATATGTTAGAATGAATGAACTCTTGCTGGGAAGTATATATAAAAACATTGATTTGCTTTTACATTATTGGTGTCTGCCTTGAAAAGATTAATGTTGCATTTATTTATTGGTGCCTTTTATATATATTTTTTATAGACTCATTTGTTTCACATTACTAAAATAGTCCAGTCTGGTTTTTATTGACTATTGAATATTGCAGTTTTAAAGCTGTTTCACTTTGGGTTTTGGGAAATTGGAGTTTTTCATTTTTCTTTTTTAGATAAAGTGAATTGAGGAAGAATCCAAAATATAGACGACATGGAGGATTAATCATAACATAATGAATAATTCAAATTACTCTAAAATGGAATGAGAGAATAGTTGATTGACAGGCACAAATAAAAAATGTGTGAGACCTGCAAGATCACAACAACACCTCTTTTGTCTGGTGAACTTGTGCACTGTATGTGCTATATTTGACCTTTTGCTGGTACATGAGGAATCGTTGGAAGTCATGGAGCAGAACTGCTGAGGCATCTGGTTTATCTGTGTTGCTGTGTAAGAGAAGACCAGTAGAGAAGACAGTCAACCCATGCTGACAAACTACAAACTATCTTACAAGATGCCTTTCATTTACATTAGGGTTTGTTAAGATCAAGGTTTTAGCAAAGATGAGAAAAACAGGAGCTCACCCCAGAATAAAAGCACATGATTCCTTTTTGAACTCATCAAGGATCTGAATTTAAAATATAATATGAATGAAAATGCTGTCAAAACATATATGCAATAATATATACAGTATATTATACTTTATACTTCTATGTGATTGATTCAGACTCACCTCATTCTGTTCAAACATTATAAGATTGTACAATTTATGAAACTGCTCAAAGTCCAGGCGGTCTTTCTTTGCTCCCACTTCCTGTGAAAGCAGAACAAAAAAACACTGATCAAAACTACAAGAGCACCTACATAAAATTGGAATATTCATTTCCATATCAGGTCATGTCAAATCAGTCATTGACATTATCTCTTGATAAAAGTGAAATGAGGCTGTTTGTTGAATAGATAGTCCATTGGTTGTCCATGTCTATGCTGTATATGTAGGTTCAGTCATGTAAGGCTTCTAAGGTGGTAATTGAATGAATTAGAATTATTTACACACAACAATGATGAGGACATGACATGAAGAGAAGAAGACAAGAGTACCAGGAATTTGTCTTTGAGAGTACGAGAGCTGGGGGCCTTGTAGTTGAGCAAAGCTAACAGAGCCTTCAGCTCCTTCATGGAGATGCTGGGAAGGAGACAAAAAGACAGATCATAAATATGATCTTTAAAGTATTCAATATGAGCTATTGTATGTAAAATATTTAGAGAGAATCCCTTATAGTTTAGACCAGGGGTGTCAAACTCATTTTAGTTCAGGTGGCACATACAGCACAATTTGATCTCAAGTGGGCCGGACCAGTAAAATCATATCATAATAACCTGCAAATAACGACAACTCCAAAATTGTTCCTTCGTTTTAGTGCAAAAAAAGTACAAGTACATTCTGAAAATGTTCAAACTTAATCGTTTTACAAAACATTATGAATAACCTGTAATTTCTTAAGAAACAAAGGTACAATTTCAACAATAGTATTAGTTTATCATTTACACATGTGCGTTACACTTTACAGATCACAGTGTATCTACAGAGGCTTTTACTTTATGATCAAAACTACTAATTTTTACACTTTGCAAACTCATCCCGTGGGCCGGATTGGACCCTCTGGCGGGCCGGTTTTGCCCCGCGGGCCACATGTTTGACACCCCTGGTTTAGACAAAAGATAGGATTTTTTTTCAGCAGCCATATAATGCAACAAGTTCATACAGGTCTTCTCACATATTGAAATTTGATTAGTTTATAAAACACAAGTTCAGAGCTACTGAGTAACCAGATCATACATACAGTACCTGTTTGTTTTGGTCTGATTGACAGAATACATCTGCTTCCTCAGCCAACTACAGGGAGAGAAACAGAGAGATCAATGATTGGATGAGTCTGTATCACTAATAACTGTGTAAATGTGGTTGGAGTTTTACAGAATAGTCGTCTATCAAAATCACTAGTAGACACTGTGCAATCGACAAATTGTTCATCTGTGGTTTTAATATGGTGCAGTAATAAAGCCTCCTGCAGTTGTGTGTGTGTGTGTGAGTGTGTGTGAGTGTGAGTGTGAGTGTGAGTGTGAGTGTGAGTGTGTGTGTGTGTGTGTGTGTGTGTGTGTGTGTGTGTGTGTGTGTGTGTGTGTGTCTACCTCTCTATAAGAACCGGAGTCGAAGCTTCCAGTGTCTCTATCCTCAGCAATTCTAGTCCAATCAGCCATTTCTGTGCCTCCTCAACAGAATCAGCTGCAAAAATGAACAACACAGAAAGTATTACTATACTAAACAGATGTTTAGCACTGTGTGAGGATGAGCAGAGGGATCTACTTTTACAGTAAAACATAAATCAGATCTGCTGTCTTTGCCTTTGAGATTCCAACACACTCTCTGGGGCAAAAGGTGCACTAAACAGAAAATGTGAACATAATCTATACATCAAAGCACTTAATGAGATGCTTGATAATAAATTCACAAGATTAAAAAATACAGATCAAGCAATTTTACTCCAATAGCAATTGAGACCTAATATAGTGATACGGAAAATCTAAGGAATGTTGAGAAACTGCTTCACACAATTTTTACTGATCTAAGGTTACAGCTAACTCTGTTACACACCTGTTCTGCACCTGATCTGGACCAAACCAAACATCAATATATTTGTTTGCTTCATGTTCTACAGTGTTTCAGAAAGTACCCAATGATCTCCTGCACATGGAATAATTGGCATTTTCATCAAATCTTTTATAGTTCAACATTTTGGTAAAAATGCTTAATTACAGATTTGGAGTTAGGACTTGGTTAGCCTAGTTCAGGGGCTCTCAACGGGGGCCTTCCGAGAACATCGGGGGGGGCGCTGGAAGCAATATTTTGGAAAGGGGGGCGTTTATGTGTTTTTGGGGGGGCGTTTGTTTTATAGGCTCTGCTATGTTGTTAAATCTGAGATTTGAATAAAAGAGCGAGGCAAAGTCCTTGTATGTGTGAATTTACTTGGCAATAAACCAAATTCTGAATTGATTCTGACCAGTGTTCAGGCAACTTTGTGTTGTTTTTAGACTTTTATTTATATTTTACTGAGCGATAAAGTGCTGCTTGAAAAAAAACAAAAAACTGTTGTTTGCTTTCAGTTGCTTCTCGAAAGCATGAATGTTTTTCCAAGGATACACCATAAATAAAACTAATCGGAATTAATGGTAAAACACTACCAGTCTGGTCGGGACTTGGACCAGCAGCAGACGAACTACACTGTGGCTGCTCGTGGTAGCAGAGCTAACATCTGTATCACTGCTGCTGATTCAGGCTGTGTGCCTTTAAAAAACGCGGAGAGTTTCACCTGAGTTTCTGAACGTTGGGGTCGACGTCGCTCCATTTCTAATTAATGTTACCATTCATTTTTGACTTTTTTTAACTTTGTAGTTCTCTCCTCTCATTTCCTCCGCTCTGTCTCTGACTGTAGGTGTGCGCACACGTGTGTGTGTGTGTGTGTGTGTGTGTGTGTGTGTGTGTGTGTGTGTGTGTGTGTGTATGTCAGGAGCGAAACAGAGCAGAGATAATGTGAATGTGCAAAGCAGTAACGATGCTTTCAGTAGACACTGAAACGTGCACATAAATTAGATAAATAACATAAGCGTTTAGTTTAATTAATAAAAGAGCACCTGTTCAATGTGAAAAGTGAGTTGTGATTTGGCGCTATATATGTAAAAAAACACCCTGAATTAAAAGGGGATCCATTGGGGGGGCAGCGCCTAAGACTTGTTCCTGGTAAAAACAACAAAAACATTTTGTTTAATAAATATAATATTTATTATTATTTAGAATTGTTTGTAACTCAGAGAATTTGAGTGTTTATAAACTAATATAGTCAGTCTAATGATAGACTATATAAAAATAATATAAGAATTTAAACACAAAATTAATATAATGAATATGTAATATAAATAAAAAATATATAAAAGGTTGAGAACCACTGTGTTAGGTGGTGTAAAAATGCAGATCCCTGCCAGTTAGGTATCTTTTTCAATGTGCGCACTCATTTTAAAACAGAACCACGAGAAGTCTAACACTTATCCTGTGTTACACAATGTTACACATAATGTCTATTGTAGCTCTGTGGGAGCTTTGTCATTACCCTGATGATTATAATTTTAAATAATGTGCTATTTCACATTTACCACACAGTTTAACACACAGCACATGGCTCTTCAACTTGCTATTATACTGTGTAATTACAATGTAGGACTGGACAATGCTGAGAAGATATTATCATATTTCATAATTGTTTCTTCATTACTGTTAAATTACTTGACATTACCTTGTTATGTCCTTTAATATTCTTCATGGCAGGCTGATGATGTATAACATAAACATCTCTTTGCCTTGTTTCTCACCTTACACTATTATGTGGTGGCACATTTCATAGCAGCAATATAATTATTTTGCCTTTTGGCTTTGCCTTTTAGCCTATGCTAATCCCCTCAGAGATAATGTGTATAAAACTCCTGCTCCAGAGCAATAATCTGCAGACACTACTTGTGTCTTCCTGCGTGTTTGCATGACATTCTCCACCATAACCAACTGTTTTCTTCTGAAGTTTAGTAAAGATATTGAAGTTTAGTAAAGATACATGGGGACGTTTTTCTTGAATAAAAGATTTCTTCCACACCTGTTTTCTTACATCATGGTGTAAACATGGTTTCCAAATTATACAAAAGTACTCTTATGGTATAAATGCCAGTGAAATTTCAGAAATTGTATTCCAGCTAAACATGGGGACCAACCTACAGAATAGTGCATGATGTTAAACTTTTAGTTCCTTAACAAACTGAATACATTCTTCAGGGGTCTATGCAACATTTTATGTTTTGAGGAAGGACTGTGTATAAAAATATCAAAAGGGAAACAAATACATAACATTGAGCGATATAAATGTATTAGCAGACAGTGAAACTCTGTAATGTAATGAGTTCACCAACTTATTTTAATGAACTCAAGTGAACTCGACTTTTAATACCCTGTCATTTTCAAATTTTAAATTTGGTCAGTTCACCTCTAGAAATGTGTAGGTCTGACAAAAGTCCGTCTTTTCATCACCTAATAATGGACACCAAGAGTTAATAGGCTCTTGTTCTGGTTCCACAGGGTCTTATATATCCTTTAACCTGACTTTACCCTGGTGGAGGCCAAGGACTGGACCGAGTATTTTTGTATTCCCAACAACTCCAACAGAGTGAAACTGTCTTTTCTCTTACTGATCAATTCATTACAATTTTAGGAGTAGCATTCTCTCATTAAACTTTTATTATTATATATCAATAATTATATTTTCAAGCTGATAAACTTCAACTTCACCTGGTATATGGATCACGAGTGTCAGATACCCAATGTTAAAGAAAACTGATCAGCACATCCTGTTTCTAGTATGGGTCAAGCTCCAAAAACACGATATCATATATTTTTCATAATGAAACTCAATAGCGTCTTTCATTAAACATTTACTTCCTCCTAAATGTCCTCTTTCATACCCCATACCTTCAGTTTGTAATGCCGGCTTTCTGTTAAACATATTAAGGCTCATCAGGGTTTTCTTTTCTTTCTTTATAACTTTGGAAAGTTCCGTTCAAGGCCACAGAATATACAGAATTATAAGTGTTTTCACAGGCTGATTAGTACTCCTTTTGATGAGTAAACTGAACCCTTTAAAAATATGAAGGCATATCTAATCCCCTGTGCTTTCCAGGGATATGAATTGTGGAGCCCTGCTCTGCTGTGTTTCTGTGTCCTCTCCAGCTGTAGGTCCTCAGAATTATCTCCCGTACGACAGAGGTGATAATACCACATGCAAATGTACGAGCTCAGATCTTATTTTGACCATGCTCTCTTTCTGCCTTAGTTCTTTTTATTATAATCGGTCTCTTGTCTTCATTTCAATACAAACACCTATTCTCTATGACAATCCTTATTTCATACCTACACTACACTGTAGTGTATAGTGCTTCATGATTCTGGGGGGAAAGTAGGATAGGCGTGGGTGGGAATGAAGATGGGGTGGGATGGTTTTGATTGGAATTTTTGTGATAGTTCCAATGGACATTGTCATTAGACAAGGAACAAAGCACAACTCTACAGCTGTAGGCTCCACCATTATCATTACTGAACCACATCATCAGCAAATGTGGTTCAGTAAGTTGATGAGAATTTGGCATGGTGCATTTTTATGGCTCAAACGGACCAGGGATATGTAGAGCAGTCATAGTGTAAGATAAGAACATTCATTAGAAATAGTGTGGGCACATACTGGTAGAGTTGAGGGTAGTGTTGAAGGTCAACCTGGTACGTCACAATACCTAATATTTAACTTGCAAATGACCAGAGAGCTATCAAAACAAAACAGTCTCACATGAGTTCTGTTGAATTCAACTGAAAATGAACTATGTTATGAAATATCAATAAAAATGTACTGTGGAGAGTTTTTTAGTATATTTTTATATATATATTGAAAGAGAAATAATGTGTTATTAAAGACAAGAGCCATTAGAAAGTCCATAAACTCATGCAAAGAATCATTGGCACTGGGACTCTTTTCTTCATATTTAGATGTTAAAGAAAATACATGCATGTACTTTATGTCCAATGAGAATTCACAAAAAAATGCTTTTTATCATTATGAAGATATATAACATAGCATATCTTCATGTGCACATTTATTCCTGTGTTTATTGTATAAATATTCATTGTCTGTCTTCATCTACACTAATATATATTGAAAATGGTATAAAATATAACAAAAATATATTGAAAACCTGAAACACAAAAACTAAGAAGCGTTCTTCAATGTTTTGCAATGAAATGAATGATTAACTGACATTATCACACAACTATTCCCCTGTTTCCCATGCAGAAACCTTTACCCCTGTGAAGGGACTGTCCCTGTTGGGATCACTACAGCATGATTTAGACCAACTAATTTCCTCATACTGATGCTGCAGCAATACATAACTCATATACTGTAGCAATATGTGTTCACGTCACTAGTCAGGAAAGCCAGTGTTTGTATAAAATGAGGATGTGATGATCCACTGTGCTGGATTTTAACATGTTTGCTCTGTTGGTGTGTCTTTCTTTAGATACACACCAGAACACTCGTATACACCAAAGAAATGCATCGCAAATAGACGCACTTAAAAACACTGTTAAGCTAAATACCATCACATTTAATGGGAATTTAATTTGCTTTTTTAAATTACACTGTGTGTTAATTGGCATAATTACCAGGACAAAACTGCATTAATTGCATTAATTTCATAAGACAAAAAACCTAATGTGACAAGAGGCAGAACAGTTCTCACTGGTTAAATTAAATCAGTGTCAAAAGGCCAAAGGATGATACAGTTGTTAAAGTGACAATAGAGTGGTCCAGAAATCACTCTTTTTATTTTGAAGGCCAAACCAAGTCAGTTTCACCACAGTTCACTCACTGCAACTCCACTTTTTTTAATTGTAGTTAGATTGAAATTGAAATTAAGTTTAGTGTTTAATGCAGGTTTAAGATATTCATATGCATTATCAATATTTACGAATTAAAAAAGCTGTAGCCAGTTCATTACAAACTTTTTAATTGAACTAAAAGCTTTGTTAATCATTTAAAAAAAATTAACACTGAATATACACATTTATTATGAAGGTAGAGAAAAGAAACATTGCCCTGAACCAGAGACAAAGAGAGAGCTGGGGTCTGTAACTGCAGTCAAAGTCCAGAGAGTACACAAAGAGTCTGCACACCACATGCATCATAACACCCTTTCTGTAGATAGATAGAAAGATAGATACTTTGTTCATCCCGAGGGAAATTTAGGATTTCTGGCTGGCTGTAATTAGTACAGGGGGGTAGAAAATAGAAACAACACGTGCACACACACAAAAGAACATTCTGACTCAAATCAAACACAGAGCTAAAAGGAGAGAATACTGGACTTACATTCATCAGGTGGACAGAAACATATGACGGAGTATTAGGGCCATTGTCGGTAAAAAGAAAAAAGGGGAAAAATCTAGATTTAAGTGGTAAATGTACGAGAAGAAACACCAATTTAAGAGAAAACAAGCTTTTTCTTTGTCAAGGAACCACATGGCCTCATTTTGCAAGGTTGGATCAACCTTATCACACCACAGACGCCGCCGCTTGCCGTGTATTATGCCTCAAGTGGATGAGCTAATTATAAAAATATTATACTTTGCAATCGGATGTGACAACACAATGGACAGATGCAAGGATATCACTATGTTACTATTGCACCTACTCACTAACGTGTGCGTGTGGCATTCCCTGTTTACCAGCAGCATCTGTGCTGGGATGAGGTTGATCCAACCTTGCTAAGTGAAGCCATGTGGTTCTGTGACAAGAAAAAAAAAAACACTCTATTTCTCTATGTATTTTTTCTCATAAATGTTTGACTAATTGCAGAGAATATTCAAGTTGTTTTTTCTTTAAAATGTACAGCTTTAATCTCAGAAATGCTATATAATGAATATTACCCCCCTTCCCCGGCTCTGTATTAAAGAAAAACGTTTTACATAAAGTGGCCCTAATAAGCCCTTAATACTAATAGTGCTTCATGTCTGTCAACTGATTATCGTTAGCCATAACAAAATTATAGGGCGATAAACATGTCAAGGCTGTTGTGTTTGTCGGTTTGTTGTGGCTTCTAATGGCCAAAATGGTAGCTTTACCAGAATTCTAATGCTAAGTTCACCTGCAAAAAAATTAAAACAGATGTCATATTCCTACAAGCTAATTTCAATGACACAATTACAAGGACACAAATAGAAATGATCCATAAATGTCATTGTCTAGAATTAAAATGAGCACACATAAGGTACCTGAACTATGGCTATACAGTAGGGCCTACTGTATAATACCGCTATAGATGACAATAACAAAGTAAAACAATAACATTTAGAATTTACGAGTGGAGCCTTGGATGAGGGGCCCAATTTGTAAAATAGTATCCCCCAGTCAATAATTCCTAATAGCTGGCTGCTTGGAGCACAGCCAGAATGTGTGCTTAGTCTGGGTGTAGAACATTGTTAAAAGAGCTCTTGACAGTACAATGCTCAAATGGATCAAATGAAATTCCAGAGACATGTCAAACACCCCTAATATTTTGTCCAACTGTTTTCTGTCAATACAGATAGAAAAACCTCTGTGGTGGAAGAAGTACTCAGATACTTTACTTCAGTTAAAGTAGTAGTACTAGTGTAGAAAATGTTGTTACAAGTGAAAGTCCTGCAATTAAGTAAAAGAGCAAAAGTGCCCAAAGTGTAGACCAAGTCCCTGCACTCCTACACTGCCTCTCAGCTTACAATATCATTCAACAACAAAGCAAAACACTTATAGTTTAAGAAAGTTTCAACATTATAAACAATATGATTTATTTGTATAAGACTGCATTTTATATATAGTGGACCTAAGAAATGGACAACTGAATGTAGCCTAAAGTATACAACTGAGAAGTTGTATTAAAAATTAAGCAAAATGGTTGTGCATGGACCCAATAAGTGGTCACTTTGGCTTCATACCAAGCCCTTTTTGTTCAAAGGGAATAATCATAAGATAAATGATCATAAAAAGCTCTCTAGAACTTTGCATATGGTGACACAAGGATACAGGTTATCCTGATAAATATATATTTGTTCAACTAAGCTTTCAAACGGTGACCCAGAGAACCACCATTGTGAGAACGCAATAGATTCACCGTTGGGCCATAGTAAGATGTGAGAACAGATGGAAGTATGATGGTGAGTGCAGCAACCCTCCGGTGTAATTCCATGCTTTGAGCTGCTCGCACACATCCTCTGAAGCTCAGTATGTGCTGCTTGTCAAAAGCGGATTTCCACTCTTCTAATTTAGAGCTGTCGCACAACTCGCAGTTTAACGTAAAGTAAAAGACTTACCTTACAAGTGAGTTCGATTCCTTTCAGCTCGACAAAGTTGCCGCTTGTTTCCTATCTGATCATGATTTGAAAGTCATGAAAGCAAGTTGGAGAGGATGTAGGGTGTTGACAAAAAGGCCAGCCGCAAAACGGCCAGTTCCTCTATCTGTGTGTACAAGGAAGTAAAAGTTAACTTGCATTAAAGGCATAGCCTACAAGTCCTAAAACTTTTTTTTTTAAATGACCGGAAGCAAGGACGGTATCAATGCAAACTGTCAGTGCGAACACGAACCATTGTTAGAGCTTTATGTGTTCTTTGAGCGTCCGTGAAAAACTGCTCACAGTCCTGTGTCTCTGGTGCTGAGTTCAGCATGTGAACGCAGACAATTAAACCTAATGGAAAATGTAGCTCTGTCACTGAACTATGGAAACATGTCAATGAATGTTCGCATGCAGAAAATAAACCCAGAGCATTGAGAGATAAAGGAAAATGAACAAATATAGACATTTTAAACATGAATAAATGCATGACATATGTGCTTTGGTCTTAGATTGTTTTACTGCTGACAGTATAGTTCTGCTACTGTATATTATTAACCTATAACAATAAGATAGTCGGCCTAGAAAGAACTCTGACATGCCCTAACTTGTATAAAAGGTGCTATACAAGTCAAGTTTGATGGATTGACTGATATATTAACATGGTGACCATCTATACAACATTATGCAGTTGTTATAAACAGCATTTTATCTCGCTGGGGTGGGAAAAGTGTAATGAAAGGAATAAAAACGAGGTGATACTGAGTTTAAAATAAATCCACATTTCTGGGAATAGAATAATAAAATCATTTCCATACACAAATATTAAGACAAGTATAAACATTCTTTATGGAACCATGTCCACCATGCCATTGTGTGAATTTCTGTAAGATTACATAAGAGATTTGCATGTGAAACTTGCCTCAGTCATTTGCATGATAGCGGAGGTGGGGGGTGAATACAGAGTTGCCTTTCAGTCTCTGAGCAGATGTTTGTAACAGTATAATTACAGATCTGGTCATTTATGTTGAGGCCAACATTTTACAACCTGTCTTGCAAAATCAGACATGATCAAATGACACACTTACCAAGCAAACTGTCACAGTTCACTCAACTGAGAAACAAAAGGGAAAGTAGTTGCAGCCTCCAGTAAGAGGGGGCAGTGTTGTGCAAGCACCCACCCACACACACCCACACGCACGCACCCACCCACACACACACAATATCCATCCATCCATCCATCGTCTACCGCATATCCGGGGTCGGGTCGTGGGGGCAGCAGCTCCAGTAAGGAACCCCGAACTTCCCTTCTCCGGGCCACATCCGCCAGCTCCAACTGGGGGATCCCGAGGCGTTCCCAGGCCAGTGAGGAGATATAATCTCTCCACCGAGTCCTGGGTCTTCCCCGGGGTCTCTTCCCAGCTAGACGTGCCTGGAACACCTCCCTAGGGAGGCGGCCAGGTGGCATCCTTACTAGATGCCCGAACCACCTCAACTGGCTCCTTTCAACGTAAAGGAGCAGCGGCTCTACTCCGAGTCTCTCACGGATGGCTGAGCTTCTCACCCTATCTGTAAGGGAGACGCCAGCCACCCGTCTGAGAAAACCCATTTTGGCTGCTTGTACCCGTGATCTCGTTCTTTCGGTCATGACCCAGAAGAGGGTAGGAACGAAGAACGCCCGGAAGATCGAGAGCTTTGCCTTCTGGCTCAGCTCTCTTTTCGTCACAACGGTGCGGTAAAGCGAATGTAATACCGTCCCCGCTGCTCCGATTCTCCGGCCAATCTCTCGCTCCATCATGCCCTCACTCGCGAACAAGACCCCAAGGTACTTGAACTCCTTCACTTGGGGTAAGGGCTCATTCCCTACCCGGAGTAGGCCATTCACCGGTTTCCTGCTGAGAGCCATGGCCTCAGATTTTGCGGTGCTGATCCTCATCCCAACCAATCGGCCGAACCCTCCTTTCCAGCACCTTGGAGTAGACTTTACCGGGGAGGCTGAGAAGTGTGATACCCCTATAGTTGGCACACACTCTCTGGTCCCCTTTTTAAATAGGGGAACCACCACCCCGGTCTGCCTCCCCCTAGGCACTGTCCCAGACTTCCACGCAATGTTGACGAGGCGTGTCAACCAAGACAGCCCCTCAACACCCAAAGTCTTCAGCATTTCTAGACGGATCTCATCAACCCCTGTGGCTTTGCCACTGTGGAGTTGTTTGACTACCTCAGTGACTTCCGTCAGGGAAATTGACAATGATCCCCCATCAGCTTACAGCTCTGCCTCAACCATAGAGGGCGTGTTAGTCGGATTCAGGAGTTCCTCAAAGTGCTCCTTCCACCGCCCGATAACCTTCTCAGTTGAAGGGTCCCACCCTTGCTGTACACAGCTTGGATGGTTCCCAGCTTCCGGACGGTTTTCCAGAAGCACCTTGGTGCCGACCGAAAGTCCTTCTCCATAGCTTCTCCGAACTTCTCCCACACCGGCTGGTTTGCCTCTGCCGCCCTTCAACTCCGTCGGTACCCTGCAACTGTTTCCAGAGTCCTCCCGGTGTTCGAGGGTTACCGCCCCTTGAGGCACCTAAGACCTTGAGACCACAGCTCCTCACCGCAGCTTCAGCAATAGAGGTTTTGAACATCGTCCACTCAGGTTCAATGCCCCCAACCTCCACAGGGATGTCTGAAAAGCTCTGCCGGAGGTGTGAGTTGAAGATCTCCCGGACAGGGTCTTCCTCCAGACGTTCCCAGTTCACCCGCTTGGGCTTACCAGGTCTGTCCAGAGTCTTCCCCCACCCCTTGATCCAACTCACCACCAGATGGTGATCAGTTGACAGCTCCGCCCCTCTCTTCACCCGAGTGTCCAAAACATACGGCCTCAGATCAGATGATACGATCACAAAATCGATCATTGACCTTTGGCCTAGGGTGCTCTGGTACCACGTACACTTATGAGCATCCTTATGTTCGAACATGGTGTTTGTTATGGCCATTCCATGACTAGCACAGAAGTCCAAAAACAAACGACCGTTCGGGTTTAGATCAGGGAGGCGGTTCCTCCCAATCACGCCTCTCCAGGTGTCTCCATCGTTTCCCACGTGCGCGTTAAAGTCTCCCAGCAAGACTACGGAGCCCCCTACTGGAGCCCCCTGCAGGCTCCATTCAGGGTCTCCAAGAAGGCCGAATACTCCGAACTGCAGTTTGGGGCATAGGCACAAACAGTCAGTTTTCCCCCCCATAACCCGAAGGTGTAGGGAAATTGTAAATTGACTTTCTAGCCAAAACTCCTCTTCTGCTGGGGATGGAGGACATGAACACTTACCGGTGTCAATGATGTTTTCCTGTGTTTTCAATTGGCCAGCAAGCAGTTAAAAGTATATGTAACATTTACGCATTAAAATGTCTAAAAATGACAATACCTATGTTATATATTTAGTTGAGTTGTTACATTTTATACCCAAAAGTTTCCAACAATTTTCAAACCCAGAGAAATGTGTAATTTTACTGAAGGGAACGTTTCCTCTCTCTCCTGTCTCTCCTGTTGTCTCCCATATGAGCATTAGAATCTTAAGTTCTCAGTGAAACAAGCTGAGCAAATGTTATCTGTAGCCCAACAGCATGCAGGAGAAACTCTGGTGTTTAACCTCAAATAGCTTTATTCACTGTTTTAATCAGAGGAGAGGAGGAGACCTCTGTGGAGGATTCTGCTCCTGGTAAAACATCCTGGATGCAGTTCTCCAGTCGCAGTTGTATTTAACATGGACGACTGCAATAAGACAATAACATGCACAATATCACATCTGCATGGACAATACAGGTTTACTGTAGTGATACATTTTACAGGCATTCCTCTGTTTGTCTTTAAACTGTTGTAGATTTGCTCCAGAAAGAAAAAGCAATGATGGGCTAATCAGTCCAACCTCTAATCTAATGTCTGGGTCACAATGTGGGTGGACAAGCAATAGACTTACCTAACCCTAACCCTAACCATAATAAAAATAAAAAACACAAAACATCCATCCATCCATCGTCTACCGGCTTATCCGCCTGAGAAAACTAATTTTGGCCGCTTGTACCCGAAATCTTGTTCTTTTGGTCATGACCCAGCCTGAGGATGACTGAGGCCGTATGTTTTGGACACTCGGGTGAAGAGAGGGGCGGAGCTGTCAACTGATCACCATCTGGTGGTGAGTTTGATCAAGTTGTGGGGGAAGACTCTGGACAGACCTGGTAAGCCCAAACGGGTAGTGCGGGTGAACTGGGAACGTCTGGAGGAAGCCCCTGTGCGGATTCCGTCCTGGTCGTGGAACAACGGACCAACTCTTCACTCTTTCAAGGATCCTGGAGGGGGCCTGGGAGTACACCCATCCAGTCTACATGCGTAAAAACATCCAAACTGTAAAATGGGTTGTTGTGTGTCTTGCATTCATAAAGCTTGTCCACAGCTGTCAGTTTGAGGAGGGACGAAGTATTTAGAATCCCTGAATAAACAGTCAATCTCTTGTAGTTTAGTTCTCTGAATGACTCCTAAGCTTCTCAAATGGTTAAACAATTTATGAAGAATCTTGTCATTCGTCACACGCTCACATATACATTTAATGGCTCAGATGATGAACCAGTTAGAAAGAGACTGACTAACAGGCCGATGTCAGATTCTGTCATCTAAACCGAAATGTTTTTAAATATTGTATCAATTAAATAATCTGTCACACAGCATTTCACAATTAGACTTTTCTCAAAATGGACTCAAGAGGATCCTTAACTCTCGGAAAATTTGATGTAATATTTTACTGTTATTTTACATAATTATCAACTTATTGTTGTTGTGCTTACTTTCCTCTGTGGTTTCAATAGAGATGATGTGGATGCATTGCATTCGGTTTGGTTTCTATCAAACACCAGCGTGAACATGACACGTTGCTCCCTTTCACACTGATGATGAAAGCTGGCCTGAAGCCTGCACACTGGTAGCTGTCAGTTATGTGTGAATAGGTTAGATTAGACTTTACAGAACACTTATAAGCTGCCTTCTTCCATAGCCAACACCATCTTTAACAGCTGATCGGTGTAAACATGACAATAACTTTAGAGCCGTGTGTCATTAAAAGAAGCTGCTTTGTGTTTGTTGCAGGGACCACACTGAATGAAAGGCAGGGAAAGAGAAAGCTGATATCACTATATTGTATACTGGAGACATGTTCTCAAGTCAGGTGTAAATGTTATCTAGCTATGTCAGATGATAAAATCCCAATTTGTGTGAGCACCAGGTGTACAGGGATTCTCAATAGAGTCAGATTGTTATGGTCTGCCTCCTTGGGTTCCATCACTGCTCCTGATCTTCCTCCGGCTCTCTGAGACCCTGACTGTGTAGAGTCTTCCCTGCCATCTCCATCATGGCCTGGACTTCTGGATCCACATCCAGGATACTCTTCTTGCCATCCCCCTCCTCACACTGAAACACAAAACATTCAGCAATACCATGGTAAAACTCTTCCAACTCTAAAGGAAACAGCTGGAATGTAAATGAGGTTCTCTATTAGTGGTGCAGTTAATCACATGTTCTCCCAGAGGCCCTGAGAGGCAAGTGAGAAAAGAAATCCCGGTGATCCATTTTCTAAGTCTGATCTTAAATAGTTTTCTCTTCTCTTCTGACTTAAGAACAGGTGAAAATAAAGGTTGTTCCAGAATAACCCTATTTAGAACAGGGGGTAGTGGTGCACTTAAGCCTCTTGTGGCTGTTTTCATAAACCCAGCGGGGAAACAATTCAGATCGGACTTATAAAATGGTTCACCAGAATCTTTTTTTTTTTTACATGCCTTTCAGGGCTTCTGTATTGTCTTCTGCCTGAATAAAAAATAATACATAAGTATTGTGATTGCTAAATGGTTAGCATACCACAAAATCACAACATCACCAGTTCAACTGCAGCCAGGGAGCCCCTCCTCTCCCCGTTTCCTCTATTGTGTCTGCCACCAAATAAAGGCAAAAAAGCAAAAAAGAGAGTAAGTACTCTGACCTCCTCTGGTTCTGGGGGTTTTCCGACCGCCCACACTTCCATTGAGTCCAGGGAGAAGTCCTCCTCTCCAGAGAGCTGAGGGCTGCCGTAGGTGGTGCACTTGGGACGTGCACGGCTATGACCGCGGCCAAAATCGCTGTCCAGCCACAGGCCAAAGTAGCTGTGCTGACCGCCCATACCCTGTTGAATAGGAATAATATAATTATTCTGGAATTAAGGAATAATTCTGATGCCAAAAAATGTAGTCTTTTACTGGAATAGTAAAGTTGAAGCTCGTGATGATGATGATGATGATGATGATGATGATGATGAAAATAACACCAATAGTAAAACCACACAAGAAGAGAGAAATGTACACATTATATTGTGTCCAACATTCACTCTCCTATTAACTGGGTTTAAAAAAGCAAGTCTCTCACTGTGTCTGCCTGCTGTTTGTACAGAGCAGGTAGGACACAGTGTGCTCATCAGAGCACAGTTGCAGGCTGTACTTTGAGTAACACATCTGTGCAGGTTTGTCACTACAATCAACCACTAGAGATAGTTATTTGATCCATTGGTAATAAATATTGAATATTTCAGCCATGTTTGTTTACTGGCTTGTAGGGTTGCTGTTCTACCAATGTGACAAACATACTTAGTGAAAGTTTATACAGTATACAATGTAGTGTAAAGAAAATAACGCTGCATGCTATCCATAACATCAAAGGTCAGAGGACCACTTTGTCCACCAACTTCTAATCAGTTCATCATTGAGTCCAAGTGGACATTTGTGTCAAATTTAAAGAAACCCCTCACGGAGGTGCAGAGATATCGCATTCACGAGAACGGGACAGACAGATGACTGGCTAAATTAAGGGAATTCAATGTTAAGCTCCATGATATAATCACAGGCCATGAACAACAGGAGCTAAACTCTGTTAAACTAGTGCAGCCTCACCAGTCCGTTGGGCATGGTCTGCTGATTCTGGTTGAGATACATGAAGTGCTGGTTGTATCCTGTTGCTGTATAAACTCTCAGTCTGGGACACACAGTGAACAGGAAGCATCTGGAGTCACCTGCACACACACACACACACATATATATATATACACAAACTATTAAGATCTGAGAGAAAAGTGACGTCTGCAGTATTCAAACAAGTAGAATTACTTCCTCAATTTGTCATTTTTTCCCTTTAATATCAGTTCTGATGTGAGGTCCATCTGGTCCACACCCACAGAAAAGTGCTGTTTCTACACAGCATCATGGATTTAACAGCAGTTAAGCTGTTCAATTTGAATTCAGGTGTAAATTGTGACACCTAAAGCAGTGGTTCCCAAAGTGGGTGCCTTAAAGATGAGCCAAGCGTGCCGCAAGGTTTGTTCCTTGTTTTGTGTGTATATTTCAATAGTTTTACCCAACATTCAGAAATGAGGTAGCTGCAGCTCATGACAGCAACAGACAGATTTACAGCTGTCTCCAATTGTGACCATAGCAGGCCATGTGTTTCAAATGTTTGGGAACCACTGACATACTGTAAGATACCATTTTAATCTCATATAATAATGTTGTTTGCACGAAAAATGTCATACAAGAAATTTATAGAGATGTTGAAAATCTAGAAATTCCGTCATATTAATAGAACCTTTTCATGTTAGACATTTTGATATGTTAAATACAGGTGTAACTAATAATATTACTCATGGCGTTCCAGTTCCAGTGAACCGATAATGTTTGCACTGGCATACTGGTGCACCTAATGTCATTTATATCAATTACACAAAAGATTTGGGCTATGAAAAATACGATAATGCAATGACACTTCAAAACAACATTTTATGTATAAAGATTGGAGATTTGTCTTGATCCTAAAGCTAATGCAGCTATATGATGTCACTTCAACATGGTGGCAAACATAGTGCCACACTGTATTAGCATTTGTATGATCCTTAACATACATTTAAGTTTAAACGTTAGCTTTGCATGACCAAAATACTAAGTAATAATTACTTAAAAGTTCATTAAAAAGGATGAAAATGCGCTTTTAGGTGCCAATATACTATGCAAGTGTGTGAGGTCAAGCTATCCCTGGTTAGCTGTTGTATAACCATAGTTTATGTTAAGCATGGTATTTCAAAAGCTGTGTAGCATTGGTTCACTTGCTAACATGAGAGAGCAAGTCCTGTCGGCTGTGTACTGTATTCTCTATAACATTGTTGAAGGCAGCTGATAAACTAGAGATGGTATTCATCAAATAGCAAATGACATGCAAGTTGTACAACAACATGAACGTGGCTGGTCCCTTCTCTCACCCTGGAACTTAGGTTTGACCTCCCAGGCGTGGGAGGCGAAGCCCCCAAACACGTGCCCCTTTGTGTCTTTGATAAGCATCAGGGTGGGCCCACACTTTGTCAGGCCGGTCACCATCCTGGTGAAGCTCTCCCCATGCAGCCGTGTGGAAAACACAAGCCTCCAGGGGGCGCTGTAGCTGTCTGGCAACTGGAGAGATGAACATAAAGTTGTACAATGATAACACAGGCATATGAATGAATGGTTATAATTGCATGTGATCACTTACATGACCTATCCCTTTGTCATTATTTAAACAGATTAATCAACAGCAAACCAAAACGATGTATTATGCATAGTACTCAGCAGTGTTTTTGTTTGAAATCTCATGTCCGTCCCTTTTATATTGAAGCAGTCAATGATATTTGATCTAAAAAGGTGCCATATAAATAAACATGACTTTAATTTGAACATATACAGTCAGTCTACAGATTATATTCCATAATACATTTTTTTTTATCATACACACAATAACACAAACTAACGGTAGACCAGAAACTCCGTTGTTCTGCAAGGTAAAGTTACTGTTTTTATCTGGTGGCTTTGGAGAGAACATAGATAACGGCTTAAGTTCCCCGTCAGAAAGGGCTGTTGTAGTAGTTCCTTTGATAAATGTAAAAGCAAATGCTGGAAATGTTACATATGAAATTGTTGTCATGGAAGAAACATGTATATTATGACTTAATTAATGATCTGCAACCCAAAAGGTTTATGTTTATGTTGACATGTGGGCATGAGGGGGCGTCTGATGAATTGTCTGAAGCTATAATAAAACTAGATGAAAATAAGGTGGGTGAAAGTGATCACATTACTGCTACACAACGTGATGTCATACTGTAGAACAATAGATATGTTGAAAATGAATATGTTCAAAACTTGCTTTTGGAACTGTATCTAAAACTGCCTACCTGACCTAGATTAGATATGGTGACGGTCCCCTGGCTTGTTTATATGCTGCTATGCTTTGTCTCTAATGCAGCAGGTATCTGGAGGTGGTGGTAGCACCTGGGCCCGGTGCTCTCCAACAATAAAACTTTGCCTTGCTCTCCTTAAGGCCCTCTTTGCTCCCATGCATTACTTTGTTCTGTTTCATGCAACATCTTCTCCTCACACTCGTGCATACACGCACCCTCACCACTGACTACTGATAACCACCTCCCATCCTTGTCTTAGTTTATTTAGGGTTTATTGTGACCTTTAGGTAAACAGATGACTTATTCTTTTCCTTCCGCCTGCATTATGTCATGGCTTCGGAGCCAGGCCGTGACAGTTATATAGATAGTTTTAATAATATTAGCAGATGAGACATGAAATATGATTCAGTAAGTCCGTTTTGAGTAATAGGTCAGGGAATTATAAGGCAAAACCCTACACAGTGTTTTATAATACTATCAGACAGGATTTTACACATATGGAAAGTCATCACAGTTGCAATTATTTTATCTTTAGTCCTGACTATCACGAGGTAAGTAGTCCAAACACAGCATTAACGTTACAAAGTCATCTTGGATGTATGCGATTGGCCAAGCACGGCGCCTTGCCAAATGATGTTGCCTTACGTTGCGGCAAAGGTTGAGCCAGGTTCAACTTTATTGCCAGATGTCCCTGCGTTTTTTGCCCACTGCGCCGAAAGGCCGGTCAAATTTAAATTAATAACGAGGCTGCCTTTTTTCACGCAGGGCTAACACAATCAAACTTCCTTTACTGATACAGTAAACCCCCACTGTAACAATATGGTACAGTATAAGCTACCAGTTTCAAATGGTGTCTTCTGGTGAAAAGTGGCACCAATCAGTGGGAAATAAGCAGCATGCAGGCTTGGGGGCAATTCTCCTGATGGTAGTGAATGACAACATTTTCAAATGTTTTGACCAAACCAAAGGGAGTCAAGACATTTTGGTCAGAATCCACCAATATGATGCTGAACACAATAGCATATTGACCTGTGGTGCCAGAAACATGAGGGTGGGAAGGTCCAGCAGACACCTGAGATCTTTCCAGGGCGTCTCCCTGCAGGGAGGCAGCAGGGTGGGGGCCGGCCGGCCGCTCAGGGATACATTCAGACCCTCAGCTACCAGCATCTCAAGGTACAGCGATACCTGGGAGATCCTGAAGATCCAGTCCTCCAAACAGGAAACATCACAACCTCCCTGTTCTGAGGAGAGGAGAGGAGAGGAGAGAGTATATAGAGAGTGAGTCTCATTTCTTTAAATGTTGACAAACCTTCAAATCACCTGTTTACCTGAGGGTTTGAGTTCAGAACACATCTGCTCTGCTAGGAGTTTGACACCCAGGGAACCATCACCCATTCTCTCTGGCTTCCAGGCCTGCAGGCGCCCTCTGTGGACCAGAATCTGAACTACAGTAGAAATCAGGTCCTGGAGGAACTATGAATAAAGGGCCAGTGTAGGGCATCAGTGTGGAGGGAGTAGAGTGAGAAGGGAGGGTTGTGACAAAAGAAAATTAGAGAAAAGAAATACCTCAGAAATGGATACATTATTATTTAATGTTCCTCTACTCACCTCTGCTACCTGCTCACATGTGACAACCATTGCTGGCCCTGCTCCACGCTGAGTCATGGCCATGATGAGAGGAGCACGTTCTTCTGCAGTGCCTCGCAGGGTGTCTGCTAGGAAGATCACCAATTGCTCTCGACATACTCCAGAGGCAACAGAGGTGCTGGTCTTCCCAGAAGCTCCGGGTGCTGCCAGTCCGAGGTCGATACTACACATGCACTGGTAGACCCTCCTCACCATGGAGTCTGGTGCCAGGCTGCCCATTGAGGACTAGGGCAGACAAAAGGAAGGGTTGGCAGTAATTACATTTTCTATATGTATAATATATATAATATATAAACATAATGTGTATGTCTCTGAGTAAACATGCATTGCAAAGATAACAAGAAGTTATTTATGGAGACTAAATAAGATGTTAAACAACTGCATTCATGACATTTTCCATCTGGAGTTTTTGTAATTTTCTTAATTAATTCGTAATTTACTTCAGAAGACTGGAAACTGTGGAATATCTAATTTCAGCTGAGAAAAGTTTCACCTTGTATTGAGTTTTAATCTTATATTGGCAACATTTGTTCCTGCTAAACTGTTGAAATGATACCGAACTATACAGTTTATATACTGCTTTTAGAGTCAGACCTGCAGCATCTCAAGCGTTAGAGTCTTCCCGAGTGGTGTTTTCTCTGGGGCTCCTGAAGGGCCCCCAGCACCGCCCTGGAGTTTGTCGAAGACTCCCTCAACCACAGGACGCTCCTCGGGGCGGAAGCGGGCCAGGCGCTTCTGCACCGCCACACTCTCGGTGTTACCCATGGTGCTTTATAATCCAACACAAAGTATGGCACAACAGACACGGCAGGACGGGAACAGACAGGAAGGGACAAAAGGGAGGGGACCAAAAGAGAGAGACAGAGAGACAGAGGGGACAGAGAGAGAAGAGACAGAGAGAGAGATACAGAGAGAGACAGAGAGAGAGAGACAGAGAGAGAGCGACAGAGAGAGAGAGAGAGAGACAGAGAGAGAGACAGAGAGAGAGAGAGAGAGAGAGAGAGAGAGAGAGAGAGAGAGAGAGAGAGAGAGAGAGAGAGAGACAGACAGAGAGACAGACAGAGAGAGACAGAGAGAGAGAGACACAGAGAGAGAGAGAGAGAGAGACACAGAGAGAGAGAGAGAGAGAGAGAGAGAGAGAGAGAGAGAGAGAGAGAGAGAGACAGACAGAGAGAGACAGAGATGAGAGAGACATAGATATAGACAGAGCGAGGAACAGAGAGACATATGAAGATATCAGAATAGATATGACTAGGATATATACATATAAAGAACACAAAAGACAGAAGAGAGATATAGATTAATGTGTATAATGATATATATATCACACATCATATATATAAGATAATATATATTTATACACAGATATAAGATAGGATGACACAGAACAGAGAGGGAGAAGGAAAAACTAGAGAGATAGAGAGAGATGATATAGAAGATAAGTATAGATATTATATATAGTATATATATATATATTTACACACATAGATAGAATATAATATTAGAGATTATATATATATATATATAGATATGTGTGTGTATTTTATATATATATATATATATATATATTATATATGAAAAATACACACATATATATATATATTATACACATATATATACACATATTATACATATATATATATATATATATATATATATATAATATAATATATATATATATATAAATAAATAAATAAATAAGTAGGTTACTTATAAGGAGGTGGTTATAGAAAGGTGGTTTTTCCCCTTTAATTGTGGAGTTTCTTTTAGGAAGTTTTTCCTTGTGCGATGTGAGGGTCTAAGGACAGAGGGTGTTGTATGCTGTTCAGTCTGTAAAGCCCACTGAGACAAATGTGTCATTTGTGATGATGTGCGATATAAATACATTTGATTTGATTTGGTTTTGTGTGCACATGAAGCCTCGAGTAATGAACTCTTTTGCGAACCAATTTGCTGGAAAGCTTCATGAAGCTTCATCTCGCCATCACTGCAAAATACTATATGAATAATTATTTCAATATAGCAATAAAAAGTCTAACGTAAAAATTCAGCCACCTGAATTCCATTACAATAAAATAACTGTAATAGTATTTCACGACCAAAAGATACTGAGATAACGTAAAACAATATTAGATTACCGGTAATGTGTTAAATTATATTTTGTCAATTGTTCCCTAGGTTTTATTGAAGGTCTTAAGCATTGTTCTACGCGATAGACGTTACATTTTAAAGCAATAATAGAGCTAGCCTACAGTTGTCTTAAATAACATAACTTCTCATCCTGGACCTTGGATGAGTCACTTAGCTAACCCTCGCTAGCAAAGTACAGGATTAACGTCCCTTACACAAAAGGCTGTATACGAAAATATGACGTGCATGATGTTCTCAAAGCTAAGCAACTCCAAAATGAACTCTAAAAGTGTCGCTAACCTTTTAAACAGCAGCCAATCTTTCCATCCATTCCATACTGGCAAGAAATGTAAACTTCCTGGTGCTAATAAGGATGACGCTTACTGTAGCCAATGAAATGAGCCAAATGTTCACCTGCTTCATTGTAACTGGTCCATGATGTCGTTGTTTAGTAGGGGTATGTTCACGAACACACTATGTCGGATTCAGGTTCTTATAGCGTTGGATAAAAGCCTGGCTAATAGAGACACAACAGTATTTTGTTTTTTTATAACGAATAAATGGCGCCTGTATCTTTCTGTATAACGCCTCTACTGCTGTATCAAACCACAAAGTGCAGATAAGACAGTAATCCATTTTCAGACACACTGTGACTACACTTATGTACAGTGTATGTGAAGACATGGTCATAGAAATTAAATGCATGAGTGATACCTATTATAGTTAGAGATCAGATAAATTGCAACTTAACTCTCTTGCATTACCAATATCATACTAAATTTAAAAATTTTAAAAAGAAATCATAGCAAAAGTAAAAGTAGGTTTTTACGATTCGTTCCTTGATTTTTAAAATGCCTATGTATTATTGTTTCGTCTCACAAAGCATGTTAAATATTTGATATGTGTTTTTGGTAGTGTTTGTTTCCTCTTTGTTTGTACTGTGCCTTTGGCTATTCATTGTTGAATGCAGCTGTGTAGGACGTTGGCACAAGAACAATTTCCCCTTGCAGACAATAAAGCACATCGTATCTTATCTTACCCTTTATATATTTAGGCTATATCACATGCAAACACACATTATGTAAGTCTACACAAAAGCCTAGTAATTTACAGTAACATGAGGAGGAACTGTCGTTTCAGTCCTATCCCATCTTTCGCCAGTAGAGTCTGCACAAGAGTTCCGAAGAGAGACAGAGCCCTTTGCAGAAACAGCAGGCAGTTGAAACACGCCTTTTAAGGGCATGAGATTTACTATGTGAGTGCACTGAGCTGGGTGTGTTGCATTGTAATGAGGTCTTGTTGGACAGTGATGCACCCACGTGGGCACAGCTGAATGTGAAGGTGACGTGCAGCCATCTGCCCACGCCAAGTAAACAGACTGGTGTAAATATGATGCCAATTACGAATCAGTGTGAGCAGCATACGATGAACCACAGAGCAATACAATCATTTCTGAACCAAGTCTTCTGGAATGCATTTTCTGTACAAAGAACTTCCAAAGTTGATAACTGGGTCATAACTCTGACCTTGAACCCCTTTGAATTTAGCTGGGATGGTAGCTAGATTGCTAGTTCTTACCTGTAACATCCTACAAGTGTTGCCCTCTTCCTACTTCATATATGATAGCAGTAGCTTAGCTGTAGGCTGCTTGTTCGAGAGCGACAACTTTAATTAGCATTTAATTACTTTTTTAAAATAAATACAGGTTGTCGTGTTAACACACAAGATATAGGTAAATAATAAAAAAAAAGTCAAAATAAATCAGCATAATGCAAGATGTGCAATGTTCAATGTGTTTTATTGTTGGTAAATTCTAACAGAGGTTTGTCTTGGTTATATAGAAAGAGCTCAAAGTGAAAAACATTTTTTTGGCGCATAGGACCATTTGCATTTTTTTTTTAATTAATCAAATCAAATCAAATTTATTTGTATAGCCCAATATCACAAATTATACATTTGTCTCAGTGGGCTTTACAGACTGTACAGGTTACGACACCCTCTGTCCTTAGACCCTCGCATCGCACAAGGAAAAACTTCCTAAAAGAAACCCCAAAATGAAAGGGGGAAAAATGGAAGAAACCTCAGGGAGAGCAACTGAGGAGGGATCCCTCTCCCAGGACGGACAGACGTGCAATAGATGTCGTGTGTACAGGATAAACAACATAGTACAAATACAACATTTGACAGAAATTATGTTGTGTTGGAAAAAAAAAAGAGAAAGTATGGATGAATCCAGGAAAATGTCAATAAGGCTTCCCGGTGTCCAGCAGGACCAGGTCAGCAGGCGCTGTCACGATTCATGATCCTGACGTAAACTTTATCAGTGACAACCTGCCACATGAGAGACAGACACTCCGGGGATGATACCCCGGATGGTGAGTTAGTAACATACATTTACATAAATGCATACAGATAGAGAGGGAGAAGAAGGGATAAGAAGACAGGGGAGGGAGGGGAGGAGAGAGGAAGAGAAGGAAGAGAGCAGGAAGGTGTCCGCCGGCAGTCTAAGCCTATAGCAGCATAACTAGGGGCTGATCCAGGGCAAACCTGAGCCAGCCCTAACTATAAGCTTTATCAAAAAGGAAAGTCTTTAGCCTACTCTTAAATGTGGAGAGTGTGTCTGCCTCCCGAACACAAACTGGAAGCTGGTTCCACTGGAGAGGAGCTTGATAGCTGAAGGCTCTGGCTCCCATTGTACTCTTAGAGACTCTAGGAACCACAAGTAACCCTGCAGTCTGGGAGCGTAATGCTCTAGTTGGTTTATAAGGTACTATGAGATCTTTAAGATATGCTGGAGCCTGACCATTAATTGATTTGTAAGTCAGGAGAAGGATTTTGAATTCTATTCTGTATTTTACCGGGAGCCAGTGCAGAGCAGCTAATACAGGAGTAATATGATCCCGTTTCCTTGTTCTTGTCAATCCACGTGCCGCTGCATTTTGGATCAACTGAAGAGTCTTAAGCGACTTTTTGGGACAACCTGATAACAATGAGTTGCAGTAATCCAGCCTTGAAGTAACAAATGCATGGACTAGTTTTTCTGCATCATTTTGAGACAGGATGTGTCTTATTTTTGCAATGTTACGTAGATGAAAGAAGGCCGTCCTTCAGATTTGTTTTATGTGGGAGTTAAACGACAGATCTTGATCAAAGATGACGCCAAGATTCCTTACAGTGGTGCTGGAGGCCAAGTTAATGCCATCCAGAGCTTCTATGTCATTAGAAAATGCGTTTCAGAGGCGTTTAGGGCCAAGTATAATAACTTCAGTTTTGTCTGTGTTTAACATCAAAAAGTTGCTAGACATCCAAGTTTTTATGTCCTTAAGGCATGCTTGAAGTTTAGCCAATTGATTGGTTTCATCTGGTTTAATTGATAGATATAATTGGGTATCATCCGCATAACAATGAAAGTTTATAGAGTGGTTCCTTATAATATTGCCCAAAGGAAGCATATATAAGGTGAATAGAATCGGTCCAAGTACAGAACCCTGCGGAACTCCAAGACTGACTTTGGCTGTCATGGAGAATTTATCGTTAACAAGTACAAATTGAGATCGCTCAGATAAATAGGACTTGAACCAGCTTAGTGCGGTTCCTTTTATGCCAACACAATGTTCCAGTCTCTGTAGTAGAATGTCATGATCAACAGTGTCGAAAGCAGCACTGAGGTCTAACAAGACAAGAACAGAGACAAGTCCTTTGTCTGATGGCAATAGAAGGTCATTGGTAACTTTCACCAGTGCCGTCTCTGTGCTATGATGAACTCTAAATCCAGATTGAAAAACCTCAAATAAACTATTATTATGTAAAAAGTCACACAACTGTTTTGCGACTGCTTTCTCAAGGATTTTAGCGAGAAAGGGTAGATTAGATATCGGCCTATAGTTGGCTAAAACCTCTGGATCAAGACCAGGCTTTTTAAGAAGGGGTTTTATTACAGCTACTTTAAAGGATTTTGGTACGTAGCCAGATAATAGAGACAGGTTGATCATATTTAATAACGAAGTGTTGATTAAGGGTAAAACTTCTTTAAACAGTTTAGTTGGAATCGGGTCTAAAAGACAGGTTGATGGCTTAGACGATGAGATTGTTGAAGTTAGTTAGTTGAGGTTGATTGGAGTAAAACAGTCTAGATATATTTTAGGAGTTACAGATGTTTTTAAAATTCCAACAGTTGAAGTTAAGTCATTAGCAATTGAGGTCAGGAGGAGATTAATTTTGTCTCTAATAATTATAATTTTATCGTTAAAGAAGCTCATGAAGTCGTCACTACTGAGAGATATAGAAGGCTCTGTAGAGCTGTGACTCTCTGTCAGCCTGGCTACAGTGCTGAAAAGAAACCTGGGGTTGTTCTTATTTTCTTCTATTAAGGAAGAGTAATAAGCTGTTCTGGCATTACGGAGAGCCTTCTTATACGTTTTAAGATGATCTAACCAGACTAAACGAGATTCTTCCAATTTAGTGGAACGATATTTACTTTCAAGATTTCTCGACTTTTGTTTTAGTTTGCGGATTTGTAAATTAAGCCATGGAGCTTTCTTTTTCTGTTTTATGATCTTCTTCTTTAGAGGAGCGACAGAGTCGAGTGTTATTCGCAGTGAGGCTGCAGCGCTGCAGCGCTATCAACAAGATAATTAATTTGTGAGGGACTAAAGTTAGCATTGGAGTCCTCCATTATATTGATATTGAGTCCTGGTATTGAATTAAGTGCTGATGGAATCACTTCCTTAAATTTAGTCACAGCGCTTTCAGATAAACATCGAGCGTAGGATATTTTGCCTACTGGCTTGTAGTCCAGTAACAGGACTTCAAAAGTTATTAAAAAATGGTCTGATAAAAGAGGATTATGTGGACACACTGATAAACTTTCAATTTCAACACCATATCCCAGAACAGGGTCCAGAGTGTGGTTTAAACAGTGAGTTGGTTCATGTACATTTTGACTGAACCCAATTGAATCTAATATTGAGATAAATGCATTATTAAGGCTGTCACTATCAACATCCACATGAATATTAAAGTCACCTACAATAATTACTTTATCTGTTTTAAGGACTAAACTTGATAAAAATTCTGAGAATTCAGATAGAAATTCAGAATACGGACCAGGAGGGCGGTACACAGTAACAAATAAAACTGGCTTTATTGTTTTCCATGTTGGGTTTGAGAGCGTAAGAACAAGGCTTTCAAAAGAGTTATAGTTTAGTTTAGGCTCAGGATTGATCAAGAGGTTTGAGTCAAATATGGCCACAACTCCACCAGTACCTTGAGGAATGTGAGTATTAATATGACCAGGTGGAGTGGATTCATTTAGACTGACATATTCTTCATGTCTCAGCCAGGTTTTAGTGAGACAAAATAAATCAATCTTATTATCTGATATTAAATCATTTACCAATCCAGCTTTCGTTGATAAAGATCTGATGTTTAAGAGCCCACATTTAATTTTTCGATTTAGTTGCACTTTTGCAGTGGTGGTGTTTATTTTAATTAGGTTTTCATGTATAACTCCTCTTCTGTTAACCATAGACTTGATTAGTTTCAGTGGTCGTGGGGCAGACACAGTCACTATGAGGATTTGAGTGGGTGACTGCCCGGAAAGAAGCACAGAGAAGTGTGTAAGACTGCAACTCGTTGTCCTGGTCTCAACTCTGGGTTGTCATGGATTAGGTCCACTAATAGACTGTGTAATATTATTGGATATGAGATCTGCTCCAGCCAAAGTAGGATGGATGCCGTCACTCCTAATCAGATTAAACCAACCAAATTAACCATTTGATTTCACAAAATCAGTTGATTGAGAGAGATTCAAAATAAGACACTTTTTTTTTATTCCATTACAAGCTTTTAAAATGTATCTGCAGGTCACAAAGTAGAGTCATAGTAAAAGCAAAAGAGCTAAGCAGAAATGTACAGTTCAGCTTGTGTGGCTTCTCGTTCCCACTCTCCCAAACTGAATCAACAGGCTTCTAATCCATGAGGTTGGCCTTTTGTCCTTGTCTGAAGAAGAGCTTGACGCTTGAAATTTCACTGCTAGTAACTGATAAAATATATGTTCATGGCTCATTATCTATGAGACAGTATATGACATCTTAGATAAACTAGGTTACATTTTCTGTCAATTGATCCACTGAGTCAATTGAGTCAACCCTCATTCACCTGAATGAGCGTGCTAGCTATTTCCATGCAGGGCTAAAGTTGATGTGAACTTCAGCCCTGAGGCTGTAGTTGCATGTTGCATGGGCCAAGGAAGAACTCATTACATTTTGAAGAGGATCAAATTAGCTGGTGGACACACAAACTTCGTTTCAATTTCAGCAACATTGTGAGAGGGCATATGTGCTGCATTCATGTGATGTTGGTATATATGGTGAAAGCTTCCTCAAGTCAAAACAACAACTATAAATATAACTATAACTATAACTATAAATATAACTATATATATATATATATCTATATATATATATATATATAACTATATAGATATAGTTATATAAATATAAATATAAATATAACTATATCTATATATATAACTATATAGATATAGTTATATATATATATATATATAAATATAACTATATATATATATATAATATAACTATATATATATATATATATATATATATATGTATATATAAATATAACTATATATATATATATAAGTATATATATATCTATCTATATATATAGTTATATATATATATAACTATAACTATAACTATATATATATATATATATATAACTATAACTGTATCTATATCTATATCTATATCTATATCTATGTCTAGATATATATATATATATATATAAAGATCTATCTAGATCTAGATCTATAGATAGATAAATAGAGAGCAGGTAATTAACAAAATAAAACAGGAAGTACAAACACAACACAAAACATCTAACGAACAGGCCGACCTAATACTCACCTGATCCAATTCCTCTTCTCCCATTGTCACGCAAATACTGAAAAAAACAGAGCAATACAATAGACCTGTTGTTTCCACATTACGACATAGAGCTCATGAACTCACAGAAGTCAGAAGAACAACTTACTTGGCTTTGGCCGGAGGTCTGAGTTCTCCAAGTGCCATTCTAGTTACTTGTGAATTAAAAAAATATGTATCAGGAAGAATGTGTTTCTTTTTTAGAAGTTACTATCACTAAATTTAAAAGAAAAAAAAAAAAGGTCCCTTTAATGGTGTTCAACGATGGTGATGGTTGAAGTTTCAAAAAGGTAAATTACTTTTGTTGCCAAACCTATAGATGTATCAGACCAGTTTCCAAATTAGACCGGTCTCTATCGAGCTCCTTCCTTTGCTTTTTTCATTCTCTTACTCTGTTTCGTCATTGGTGTTTCAAGCAGGTACAGACAGAAGCAGGCAATACACATGATGTATGATTGTGTATATCAACACATTCCAATACAAGAGAAACTAGGCTTGATTACTATAAAGTGAACTGTCTTCATGCTTCTATACTGATTCAGCTGTCAACAAGTTAGGACTTGAGAAGTGAGTTTTGTTAGTTCTTCTTTTCTCTTCCCACCTCTCAGTTGCATCCCTATATGGTAAACGTCTCACTGCGGAGTGACTGCACAGGAAATCCACCATTTGAATACCAAGTTCAAAAAAAGCCACACACCACACATACACTTTGATAGACTGAAGTTGTCACTCGGCTTCAAAGTGTTCTTGCATATGCATTTCAAGTAAAACTGTTCTGCACTGGCTTGCCACATCTAATTGTATTCACCACTTTCTATGTTTGTCTCTATTCTCAGTCCAGAGGCAAAGATCATGAACATGCATGAACAGAGCTTCTGCAGAGAAAGAAACAATGACATGCAGTAAAAACGATCCTAACCCAATAATCTTTCTGTTGAGGTTTTAACATAAATGTCATATGAGGCCTGTCACAAGGTCTCACAGTAAAACAAAAAAACAAATGACTTCCTGTATACATTTGTCTTGTATGCCTGAGACCTTTGCATGTGCGTACTAAAAGATTTCAATAAAGCAGGCACTACTCTGAGTCTGGGACATTTTTCTTCCTGGAACATCTGACTATTTCATCTGCGTGTGTGCATGCACCACAGTATACAGTACAGCCTCAGGCTGCAGCTGAGCTTCATCTTTAAAACGCTGCAAGAACTCTTTTTACCTTTTGTCATGTGGTTTCTTGGTAGATGTCAATTAAATAAAATTATTTGACTCTTTAGGTAGAAGTTCATTCATGTGTTCTGGCTTCTGATGACATATGATGGGAGAATTATTGTCCATATCAAACCATTTATTGAATAATCTTTGTGAAAGACCAAGGCATATAAGAGTGACCAACCATACAATTAACAACACAACACAAGCAAGCAAACACATATATGTACTGTGCATTCATAGACATTTATTAAGAATCATATCTCAGCTTCCTTATTCTGATCTCTCTCTGCCACCCGGATCCAAGCCAACATAGAAACTATCAAAACATAACGTGACACAGACCGTGAAGCCCCCGGTGCCACAGGAAACATACATATCTGAGCTGCACATGAAGATTATAAGAGAGCAGAGATATGTAGACTCTCAGAGTCTCAGGCTGCTCTAATGAACTGACAGACAGACAGACAGAGAGAGAGAGAGACAGGCAGACAGACAGACAGACAGATAGAAAGAGACAGGCAGACAGATAGAGAGAGACAGGCAGACAGACAGAGAGAGACAGGCAACAGACAGAGAGAGACAGGCAGACAGACAGAGAGAGACAGGCAGACAGGCAGACAAAGAGAGACAGACAGACAGACAGACAAAGAGAGACAGGCAGACAGACAGACAGAGAGACAGGCAGACAGATAGAGAGAGACAGGCAGACAGACAGAGAGAGACAGGCAGACAGACAGAGAGAGACAGGCAGACAGACAGACAAAGAGAGACAGCAGACAGACAGACAGAGAGAGAGAGAGAGGCAGACAGACAGACAGAGAGAGAGAGAGAGGCAGACAGACAGACAGAGAGAGAGGCAGACAGACAGACAGACAGACAGACAGACAGACAGAGAGAGATAGACAGACAGACATACAGACAGACAGACAGACAGACAGACAGACAGACAGAGAGGCAGACAGACAGACAGACAGACAGAGAAGACAGACAGATGGACACACACAGACAGACAGACAGACAGACAGAGACAGACAGACAGACAGACAGACACACACACACACACACACACACACACACACACACACACAGACAGACTTACACAAGAGTAAAACATACACAGTAAATACATCAACACTAGAAGAGAGATATATATAGCTGTAGAATACAATACACAATATAAATAATAGAGAGAGAGAGAGACAGAGAGAGTGGCAGACAGACATACAGAGAGACAGACAGGTAAAGAGAGAGACAGACAGACAGAGAGACAGAGACAGACAGACAGGCAGATAGACAGACAGGCAGACAGAGAGACAGACAGACAGACAGACAGGCAGACAGAGAGACAGACAGACAGACATACAGGCAGGCAGACAGACAAAGAGAGACACAGACAGACAGACAGACACACACACACACACACACACAGACAGACTTACACAGGAGTAAAACATACACAGTAAATACATCAACACTAGAAGAGAGATATATAGCTGTAGAATACAATACACAATATAAATAATACATTAGAATAAAACTTAGAATACAATAAATATAACAAACTAAAACAGGTTAACATACTATAGTTGTTTTTTAATAACTGATGCTTCCGATGTTGATGAATTTAGATTGTATGGACCCAGTTTACAGTTTACTGTTTATTGCCCCCTGTTTCTGTGGAGCAGGTGGCTCAGAACTACACACTGAACCTTTTAAATCAACTGAGTCTACATTTGCACATTTAGATCCACGTGTATGCAGTTTGAGTTTTCTACATCATGAATCAAAAAATAGTTTGTTTACAGATCAGTGCCTGATTCCCCGATAGCTGTCCAGTTGACCCATGCCTTAATTTACAGTGATACTTCAAAAACTGAGTCATTCAGAGTGCCATTAAAATGTACAGGAACAGTTGACCTTTCACTGTAACCTCATGGCTACAGAAGAAACAGTGCAATGTGCCAATAATAACTATTTTGACTGGGTGTCACTGATCCTGCAGAACAAGAATAATAGTTTAATTAAAAGGAAGATAGAACTTCAGCAGAATAGATTAGCACAGTAACACAGTATATTAGTGATTGGAGTGAATGGGTGAGGCAAAGTTGATAGAAAGTAAAGCTAAGAAAAAGGACAGCAATTGTTTTGACAGCAAAAAGGCGTCAGAAAGCAGAACTATGTAAAAGTGTGATGGTCTGACAGATACATACAAAGGGAAAATGTAAAGGGAAGAGAAGAGAAGATATGTGTTGCATATATATATATATATATATGTATATATAAATATAACTATATATATATATATAAGTATATATATATCTATCTATATATATAGTTATATATATATATAACTATAACTATAACTATATATATATATATATATATAACTATAACTGTATCTATATCTATATCTATATCTATATCTATGTCTAGATATATATATATATATATATAAAGATCTATCTAGATCTAGATCTATAGATAGATAAATAGAGAGCAGGTAATTAACAAAATAAAACAGGAAGTACAAACACAACACAAAACATCTAACGAACAGGCCGACCTAATACTCACCTGATCCAATTCCTCTTCTCCCATTGTCACGCAAATACTGAAAAAACAGAGCAATACAATAGACCTGTTGTTTCCACATTACGACATAGAGCTCATGAACTCACAGAAGTCAGAAGAACAACTTACTTGGCTTTGGCCGGAGGTCTGAGTTCTCCAAGTGCCATTCTAGTTACTTGTGAATTAAAAAAAATATGTATCAGGAAGAATGTGTTTCTTTTTTAGAAGTTACTATCACTAAATTTAAAAGAAAAAAAAAAAGGTCCCTTTAATGGTGTTCAACGATGGTGATGGTTGAAGTTTCAAAAAGGTAAATTACTTTTGTTGCCAAACCTATAGATGTATCAGACCAGTTTCCAAATTAGACCGGTCTCTATCGAGCTCCTTCCTTTGCTTTTTTCATTCTCTTACTCTGTTTCGTCATTGGTGTTTCAAGCAGGTACAGACAGAAGCAGGCAATACACATGATGTATGATTGTGTATATCAACACATTCCAATACAAGAGAAACTAGGCTTGATTACTATAAAGTGAACTGTCTTCATGCTTCTATACTGATTCAGCTGTCAACAAGTTAGGACTTGAGAAGTGAGTTTTGTTAGTTCTTCTTTTCTCTTCCCACCTCTCAGTTGCATCCCTATATGGTAAACGTCTCACTGCGGAGTGACTGCACAGGAAATCCACCATTTGAATACCAAGTTCAAAAAAAGCCACACACCACACATACACTTTGATAGACTGAAGTTGTCACTCGGCTTCAAAGTGTTCTTGCATATGCATTTCAAGTAAAACTGTTCTGCACTGGCTTGCCACATCTAATTGTATTCACCACTTTCTATGTTTGTCTCTATTCTCAGTCCAGAGGCAAAGATCATGAACATGCATGAACAGAGCTTCTGCAGAGAAAGAAACAATGACATGCAGTAAAAACGATCCTAACCCAATAATCTTTCTGTTGAGGTTTTAACATAAATGTCATATGAGGCCTGTCACAAGGTCTCACAGTAAAACAAAAAAACAAATGACTTCCTGTATACATTTGTCTTGTATGCCTGAGACCTTTGCATGTGCGTACTAAAAGATTTCAATAAAGCAGGCACTACTCTGAGTCTGGGACATTTTTCTTCCTGGAACATCTGACTATTTCATCTGCGTGTGTGCATGCACCACAGTATACAGTACAGCCTCAGGCTGCAGCTGAGCTTCATCTTTAAACGCTGCAAGAACTCTTTTTACCTTTTGTCATGTGGTTTCTTGGTAGATGTCAATTAAATAAAATTATTTGACTCTTTAGGTAGAAGTTCATTCATGTGTTCTGGCTTCTGATGACATATGATGGGAGAATTATTGTCCATATCAAACCATTTATTGAATAATCTTTGTGAAAGACCAAGGCATATAAGAGTGACCAACCATACAATTAACAACACAACACAAGCAAGCAAACACATATATGTACTGTGCATTCATAGACATTTATTAAGAATCATATCTCAGCTTCCTTATTCTGATCTCTCTCTGCCACCCGGATCCAAGCCAACATAGAAACTATCAAAACATAACGTGACACAGACCGTGAAGCCCCCGGTTGCCACAGGAAACATACATATCTGAGCTGCACATGAAGATTATAAGAGAGCAGAGATATGTAGACTCTCAGAGTCTCAGGCTGCTCTAATGAACTGACAGACAGACAGACAGAGAGAGAGAGAGACAGGCAGACAGACAGACAGACAGATAGAAAGAGACAGGCAGACAGATAGAGAGAGACAGGCAGACAGACAGAGAGAGACAGGCAGACAGACAGAGAGAGACAGGCAGACAGACAGAGAGAGACAGGCAGACAGGCAGACAAAGAGAGACAGACAGACAGACAGACAAAGAGAGACAGGCAGACAGACAGACAGAGAGACAGGCAGACAGATAGAGAGAGACAGGCAGACAGACAGAGAGAGACAGGCAGACAGACAGAGAGAGACAGGCAGACAGACAGACAAAGAGAGACAGGCAGACAGACAGACAGAGAGAGAGAGAGAGGCAGACAGACAGACAGAGAGAGAGAGAGAGGCAGACAGACAGACAGAGAGAGAGGCAGACAGACAGACAGACAGACAGACAGACAGACAGAGAGAGATAGACAGACAGACATACAGACAGACAGACAGACAGACAGACAGACAGACAGAGAGGCAGACAGACAGACAGACAGACAGAGAAGACAGACAGATGGACACACACAGACAGACAGACAGACAGACAGAGACAGACAGACAGACAGACAGACACACACACACACACACACACACACACACACACACACACAGACAGACTTACACAAGAGTAAAACATACACAGTAAATACATCAACACTAGAAGAGAGATATATATAGCTGTAGAATACAATACACAATATAAATAATAGAGAGAGAGAGAGACAGAGAGAGTGGCAGACAGACATACAGAGAGACAGACAGGTAAAGAGAGAGACAGACAGACAGAGAGACAGAGACAGACAGACAGGCAGATAGACAGACAGGCAGACAGAGAGACAGACAGACAGACAGACAGGCAGACAGAGAGACAGACAGACAGACATACAGGCAGGCAGACAGACAAAGAGAGACACAGACAGACAGACAGACACACACACACACACACACACACAGACAGACTTACACAGGAGTAAAACATACACAGTAAATACATCAACACTAGAAGAGAGATATATAGCTGTAGAATACAATACACAATATAAATAATACATTAGAATAAAACTTAGAATACAATAAATATAACAAACTAAAACAGGTTAACATACTATAGTTGTTTTTTAATAACTGATGCTTCCGATGTTGATGAATTTAGATTGTATGGACCCAGTTTACAGTTTACTGTTTATTGCCCCCTGTTTCTGTGGAGCAGGTGGCTCAGAACTACACACTGAACCTTTTAAATCAACTGAGTCTACATTTGCACATTTAGATCCACGTGTATGCAGTTTGAGTTTTCTACATCATGAATCAAAAAATAGTTTGTTTACAGATCAGTGCCTGATTCCCCGATAGCTGTCCAGTTGACCCATGCCTTAATTTACAGTGATACTTCAAAAACTGAGTCATTCAGAGTGCCATTAAAATGTACAGGAACAGTTGACCTTTCACTGTAACCTCATGGCTACAGAAGACAGTGCAATGTGCCAATAAATAACTATTTTACTGGGTGTCACTGATCCATGCAGAACAGAGAATTATAGTTTAATTAAAAGGAGAGTAGAATCTTCAGCAGGAAATAGATTAGCACAGTACAGTATATTAGTGATTGGAGTGAATGGGGGAGGCAAAGTTGAATAGAAAGATAAAGCTAAGAAAAGGACAGCAATTGTTTGACAGCAAAAAGGCGGTCAGAAAGCAGAACTATGTAAAAGTGTTGATGGTCTGACAGAGACAGACAAAGGGAAAATGTAAAAGGGAAGAGGAAGAGAGATATGTGTTGCCTGAAGGTATAACATTAAGATGGGGGAGTGGAGCTGACGTGTCGGCCAATAGAAGTGTGATGCAGACATGGGACACTCAAGAGAAGACACTTTATCCAGAAATAATTCTGTTTACGGACATGGTGTCATATTTAATAATAACACATACTGACACATAATATTAAAATAAAATACAATACTGATGTACAGCACAGCAATAAATATTAGATTATAACAGTATGATGAGATGCAAAGCAATACAGTACAATACAATGGGATATGATGCAATACAATATGGTAAATAGGAAACACAAATATTATGATATGCACTATACAATAAATGACCTGATATAAAATGATATACGTAGGATACGGAACAAAACAATTGCGATATATAATACAATGCAATTTGATGCGATATGATATGAGATATGATGCAATATATATATAAATCAATACATACTGTATATGATATGATGCAATGAGATACAAAATTATTCAATACGATATAATTCCAACAATATTATGCAACAGTACAATAGCAATATAATAACATTTTGCATATGACACATTTTAATATGCTATGATACATTACTATACAATAGAATACACCTAATACAAAACAATGTACAATTACACAATTGTATTGTTCATATGATATAATGATGATACTATGATATGATATGATGTGATTTATGACAAATATAATGTGATACATAACTGCACATTAAGACTCAATACAATTCAAAGAAACAATTAAAGAAAATAAGATAGAATATGACAGTACAAACCGAAACAGCTTGGTAATATGACACAATATACTATATATTATAAAACAATCTGTTACAAATGCATATAAATAATGTATGACAGAACAGTGGTTCTGAACATTTATCTCTTTCCTATTGTTTGTATCCTCTAGTTGCCTGACATTTCACTTACATCCTCCTAACAAGGTTTTATATTTGTGAATTATTCAATCATCTGGGACCTGTTCAGCTGATACAACTGGACTCTGTAAAGGGAACCTGTCCAGTCACAACACTTTCAGGGGATACACTTTACTTTTCTCCTCCTTGCATAGCTTCCTTTGTCGATTGGTCAGCAGTCTTTGAAATAACCTTTGGAACAAGAAGTGAGCTGCACATTTCAACTTCCTTACACAAAGACGCAGCTAAAAACTTCTGCTTAGTTTCACATTACTAATACTTAGTCAACGTCAACTGCTATCAGAGGAATTGCCGATATTTTGAGACAGAAAGAAGAGGAAAAACATGCAAAATGGCATTTTTAAATGTACCAGTGTAGTCACTTTCATACAAGGGCTATTTTTGGGGCTGATCTTTGAGTCAAAGTCAATGACATGGCATTTGCTGCACTGAGATCCTTGAGCAATGACAATGAGAAAAAAACAGAGTGGAATTCCATAGATATTCATTCTATAGAAAGCGATAGAGGAAAATAGTGAAAGATATGTTAAAAATGACCAAAGAGATCCAAAGCATCCACTGCTTACAAGTAAGTATGTTTAGATTTCAATTTATCAAAATAGAAAAAAGCCTGTTAGTGCCATAGTATATATGCATGAAAATTGAAAACAGAGGCAGTGTAGTGTATGGTATTAGATTTTGTTTTAAAGGATACATTACAATGAAGGATAAAACGTTTATACATCATCATCATCATGAGACTAGCTCAGCTGTTGATGTTAGTAAGAACGCTGTTCCAAATGCAAACTGAGGCAACACGTTCTTACTCCCAATCAGATATGCTGGATCAGGACCCCTTCAACCTTTAGCATAATTTTTCAACGTGCGGGGTTGTCCGATCAAGTGGCAAATGTTGTGAATTCAAACAAAACTTCCTGGAAAAGATCAAGGCTTGGGTTGGAATATGTATGTTTGTTCGTAAATTAAGTATGTTACGTAAGTTAACTTATGTACAAGGTACTTCCATTCATCTTTCCAACTTTGAACTCCAAAGAACACAAGTATGAATTTTAGCGTACACTGCATTTAGTAGTTAAGGCCTTTGGTATATCTGTTAATGACAAGAAAAATATAAAATTAACACCAGAATAACTTTGCAATAAAGATGACATCATTCAAACAGTAGTATCTTCATATGAGAGGAAAATAACTCATTACAGCAAACAGACTCCCCACTGTCAGCTTGTATTTAGAGTGTAAGCGCACTCAGTAAACTTGGTAAACAGATGCTCATTTGGGGTGGGAGAATGAAGTGGCCCTCAGCTCGTTAGTCTCTGACAATGGCACCTCTGTGCCAATACTGTGCAGCGCTGGCACACAGGAGCTCTGAGAAGTGACCCATTCACACTCACATTCCCTCTCTGTCGCTCTGTCCTCCCTATTCACTTGGCCTGGAAGAATCTGAAAAGAGTCACACCCCACCCCCCACCCCTATTTCATTTGCGCAGTCGCACAAATGTCAATTTTCAGGCCCCCACACACATTTTATTTAGACTGAGCTCACAAAAACATTACAAGCAACCAAAATACAAGAGTTTTGGAGGTCAGAGTCATGCCATTATCAAATCCCTGTGACTATATATAAACTATGTAAAGGATAAGATTTTTGTTAAACTAATTACAAATTCTAGATTTAAAATGCATAATAGGAAAGATATAATCATATTATTATATATTAATGGGTGGCAAAAGATACAGTTTCTCCTTTTAAGTCGATGCTAACTTGTTAGAGAACAGTACTTAGCAACATTATCAATAATTTGGAGTTGTGTTTATGTCCAGCTGTTGATTGTTAGTCCAACTTTCCCTCCTCTCTGAGCTCTGTTAGGCTCTCCACTGACAATATCTAGCTATTTAGACATTCTAAATGCTCCACTATGTTCCCCAGCTACTTGCTAACTGTGTCTGTCTGCTGTCTGGTGCTGGGCAGGTAGTGTTCCATGGATTCATCAGGTTATGTTTAAAACAAAAACAGATGCCTGCTGGTGCTGTAGAAAACACAACATACACTTGGGAGAAGAAATGTTTCTTGAGTAGGCCTCGATTAATTCATCACGTGGGAACACACACACACACACACACACACACACACACACTCACACACACACACACACACACACACACACACACACACACACACACACACAGCTCATACACACAGAGCTCATACACACCCAGGGCCCCTGCCAGTCTCTTTCTTGGAGACTTAATGAGCTCAATCCTAGAGTGAGAGTTGTTTCAACATTATTCTCTCGCACACAGACTACTCGGAGCACGCTGGTCCGTCTCGATTTAGGACCCCGCTGAGCTGTGACTAACCAAATGTTGAATCAGTCAAACAGTGGTGTCTGAGTCTCAGATTGAAAGTGAAAGGAACCAACTGACAAAGTTTGAAAGGCTTTTATTTCAAACTCTAAACTAAATGTTTTATATTGTGTATCCATGGCTGAGAATTATCCATGGCCTATTTCAGCCTTTCAGTGCAGAAACATTGGTGTGATAGAGACGTTTTATCTGGAGCAGACAAATACTCACACATTTAGAGCACAACTTTCTTTTTTTTGTTATCCTACCAATTACAGCACATTTTACATTACATTCAATACATACATACATACAATTACATTCACCAAATGTAATAATAATCCCAATCTTAACCCTAAAACCAAATAAAGTCTATTATCACCCTGTCTCTGTGAGGGCACTTTGATTCTTTTTGGATACAAATACAAGATGTCATCACACAAACATTTGGAGTTTATGGGTGGCTAAATAACAATTATTTCCTTTTTCTAACTCTCTCTCTCTCATACACACTAACACACAAAGACACAAAGACACACACACACACACACACACACACACACACACACACACACACACACACACACACACACATGCTTGGGCAGAGAACAAGACTTGCTGTGGGCTGTAAAATATTCTGTGTTGGGGAGGTCTGAGGAATGCAGGAAGGATCTGAGTGGTATCGCTCTGTAGGAACTCATCTGACAGGCCTTGTTTGGACACTCCTACAGGTCCTGTATGCTAACATCTCTCTCTCTCTCTCTCTCTCTCTCTCTCTCTCTCTCTCTCTCTCTCTCTCTCAATGCATGCTGGGAGGTTGTGTGCGAGTGAGACGCCTTCTGCCTGTTTCCCGTGTAGCGTAGAGGAGATCAGTTTAGCTGTTGGGGAAAAGGTCGGACACAGCAGTATTAAGTCACTGGCGTGGATGAACAGTGCTGTTGTCATTTTCCTGGACCAGCTGGAGAAGGTGAACCGTGTCATTGAGACAGGTATCATGGTGAACGAGATGTTCGTGCAGGTACTGCCAATCACTCAACCCGCAACCAAAGTTGTTATTTCAAATGTCCCTACGTTCATAACCGATGAGTTTCTCAGCAGAGAGCTATCCAGACACGGGAAAGTTGTTTCCCCGGTGAAAAATATTCTGTCTGGATGTAAGTCTCAGTTACTTAAACATGTAGTGTCTCACCGTAGACAGCTGTATGTGATTCTTAATAACCGGGATAATCTTGCCAGCTGCATTGCTTTACCATAGGCAGCCATGGATTCTTTGTAGATATCATAGTTAACTGTGAGCTTAGTTTTCCTTCATCTTCGTTCAGCTGCTCTACAAGTCCTCTTAGTCTGAGTAACATTGATGTAGTTTAACCATGGGGAGATTCTGTCAGTTGATTTCTTTTTTACCTTTAATGGAGCAACAATATCCAGGATAGATGACAAGGTGTTGTTTAAACTTTCAACCATGAGATTTAAGGAGCAGTCTGAGCATGGCTCAAATGATCTAATGATGTTAGATAATGTTTCCTCTGCTGTGTCATCTAGTATTCTTTTTTTGACCACTGTCTCTCTTTTGGTCTTTGTTAAGATTAGGTTAGCATCAAAAAACACAAAGTGATGGTCAGATATTGATAATTCGATTACTGAGACCTTATCGATGTCCAGCCTTGTCGTTATCGCTAAGTCTAGTGTGTTACCATGCTGATGAGTGGGTTCACTGATATTTTGTTTTAGATCGTAGCTGTCTAGTAACTTTTCAAGTTCAATAGTCTTGGGATCATTTTTCTTATTTACGTGAATATTTAGGTCTCCATGCAGGATTATTCTTTCACATCTAGTGATGCTGAGTGAAATCAGCTCTGAGAATTCCTCTAGAAATAGTGCTGAATATTTTGGTGGCCTGTACAATGTGATGATGAGCAAAGATAATTCTGCTTTGAGCTCAATAGCAAAATATTCAAATGATGTAAATGTACCCAGGTCAATGTCATTACATACAAGCGACGCTGATAAGATAGCGACAATCCCTCCACCTTTCTTATTTTGCCTGACTGCCTGATAGTATTTATAGTTTGAGGGACACGTCTCAGTCAGTGTTGCCACACCAGTAATGTTGTTTAACAAGGTCTCAACTAGAAACATACAGTGCAAGTTCTTTTGAACTATCAGATCATTAATCAAAAAAGATTTGTTAGCCAATGATCTGACATTCAGAAAAGCCACTTTCAGCTGCAGGGAGTCTGTGATAGGAGGCAAAGCCGGTCCTGGCTGTGCACTGATATATCTAAGATAACCAGACGTAGTGCGTACTGAGCGCTGATTATTTAGTCTGGTAGTAGTCAAGACAGGAACGGCATGACATATTAGAACAGTTTGGGGGGAGTGATGTCCTTGAGTGTCCATGAGTGGGCTTTTGGAATAAGCCGAGGGGGAAGTGCAGGTGATGTCTGGGAGGGGGGAGAAGAATGGGGGATGATGGTTTAGAGCGGGGGGTTATTTGAGGTGTCAGTTTAAGACCACCTTTCACCAATTTGTTCATCCTGTCGTTAAAAAGGAGGATGGGAGAGGAAGATGAGGATGAGGGGGAGGAGAGGTGGTAGGGTGTCTCAATGTTATTCCACATAATTTCAAATTGTCTAGCGGTGGAGTTGAGGGACTGGGGTCCTTGGTTGTCCATGTTTGTTGTGGCTGGTGCTGCAGCAAGGTCACTCGCTCCAGTTGTTTGGACGTCATCATGGTGGTTATCTGGTGGTGTGGGGGATGGTGTCTCCTTGCATTTAGCCAAAGTTGGGTGGCTAATGGCGTAATCCATGTTGGAAGCGAACAGTTTTTCTCCAGATCTGTTGAGAGAAAGTCCATTTCTTCTGAAAAGGCCTCTACGCTGCCAGAACAGATTGAAGTTGTCAATAAAGTTCACTTTGTGAAGGGGACAGGCAATTGATAGTCACCTACTGAGCCCCAAAATTCTGCTAAAACGATTTACGATCCTGACCTGGCTGGTGGGATGGGACCACTGATGTATGTTTCAATGACCTTTAGCAGTTCAGTAAAGTCACGTTTTAGTGTTTCCGTTTCTCCCCTTGAGATATCATTATTCCCAGTATGAATAATAATCTTGTTCACAGATTTGTGGGTAGACAGCATTTCTGGATTTCTTTCTGTTATGTCACAGATCATTTCATCACGGAAGCAGTATGTTTTGGTATCTTTCTTACCGTTAATGTTAATGCCTGATACAGTAGAGTCGCCGATAATTATCGTTGTTGGCTCAGTGATTTGTGGTCCTCTGTCCGGCGCACATCCTCGATCTGCTGTTTGCTCAGTGATCCGCTGGTCGTCCTCCGTCTGTTTCTGCGGTCCTCTGCGTCTCATTCTGCCCGAACAGCGCAGGGCTGACAGGGCGATCCAGACTCGGTTTGTAGCGGTAGGAATCTGTTTTCCAGCTGTAGACACATCAGTGGCGGCGGGGCATTCTTTGTCGCGTTCGCTGCTACAATCCACGGTTGTGTAGCGGGGGTTGATGTGAGCCATTGCCGGAAGGATGGCAGTGGGGGCCAGTCTCTTTCTGTCAAGTCAGGTTCTTCTATTTGGTTAGGAGCGGTTTTAATTCTTGCTCGCTTATTCCAGACGTGACTTTTATGATTGTTCTCCGGGACAAGTTGTAGCTTCACCTTTGGGGTCCATTGTATTGTTGTGTCCTTCTCTTCTAGATGAAATACCTTTGTCTGATGTACTGCAATCGTCTGTAAATGTCCATGGCAATCCTTGCAGTGGGGCATATCCGTGAAAATTAAATGAATATTAGTAGAAAGATGCAAACAGAGGCAAGAGCTAACAGAGAAGCGTCCGCACAGTAAGAAAGCAGAGTAAAATGATAGACAATATACATGGTGTCACATTAGAGAGAATAGGATTTCCTCAGCCAGGTTAGACCGTATTTATTGTTTTAAACATCATTTTAATATATTTTTTAGATGTGCAGCATTATCCCAGCTGTTTTTACAGATCATTCCTTGCTTCCATGTAATGATTTTATTAGTAACGTTAAGCCAAAAAGTCTATATTGGCATTTTAACTAAAAATTTAGGCAGGTCCTTAATTATTTCTGGATTGTTTTTAGACGGAGGAAGGGTTATTTTAGCAGTCTTAGGGAGTGGTGGGACCATGGTAAGACTGAAATAAAAATGCTTTGTCAACAGCACACCCTCAATGTCTCAAGACATCACCAGATCTATGAAAGGCCTGGAGGGTGATATAGTGGAACTACAAAAAATCAGTGAGTCCACAGGAAATCAAGGATATATTGAAATCCTTAAAGTTAAGAAAATGGCTTAAACCAACCTGTTAAACGTCAAAGTACAGGGTGCACTGTGCAACATTAGAGCAAGACTCTGGTTCAAGTTCAGGTTTTATAAACATATAGGAGGCATAGACACTTTTAAAGAAAGTTGGTGTTTTAAAAATATTATCTGTTCCATTAGTGATGATGATTTACACTTTGCACAAGTTTTTATTGGATAGTTTTTTTATTATTATTATTATTATTATCCATCCATCCATCGTCTACCGCTTATCCGGGATCGGGTCGCGGGGGCAGCAGCTCCAGTAAAGAACCCCAATCTTCCCTTCTCCGGGCCACATCCTCCAGCTCCGACTGGGGGATCCTGAAGCGTTCCCAGGCCAGTGAGGAGATATAATCTCTCCACCGAGTCCTGGGTCTTCCCCGGGGTCTCCTCCCAGCTGGACGTGCCTGGAACACCTCCCTAGGGAGGCGCCCAGGTGGCATCCTTACTAGATGCCCGAACCACCTCAACTGGCTCCTTTCAACGTAAAGGAGCAGCGGCTCTACTCCGAGTCTCTCACGGATGGCTGAGCTTCTCACCCTATCTCTAAGGGAGACGCCAGCCACCCATCTGAGAAAACTCATTTTGGCCGCTTGTACCCGTGATCTCGTTCTTTCGGTCATAACCCAGACTTCATGACCATAGGTGAGGGTAGGAACGAAGATCGACCGGTATATTGAGAGCTTTGCCTTCTGGCTCAGCTCTCTTTTCGTCACAACGGTGCGGTAAAGTGACTGTAATACCGCCTCCGCTGCTCCGATTCTCCGGCCAATCTCTCGCTCCATTGTCCCCTCACTCGCAAACAAGACCCCGAGGTACTTGAACTCCTTCACTTGGGGTAATGGCTCATTCCCTACCCGGAGTAGGCAATCCACCAGTTTCCTGCTGAGAGCCATGGCCTCAGATTTGGAGGTGCTGATCCTCATCCCAACCGCTGCACACTCGGCTGCGAACCGATCCAGTGACTGTTGAAGATCACAGACCGATGATGCCATAAGGACCACATCATCTGCAAAGAGCAGCGATGAGATCCTCAGGTCACCAAACTGCAACCCCTCTCCTCCACGACTACGCCTCGATATCCTATCCATGAAAATCACGAACAGGATTGGTGATAAAGCACAGCCCTGTCGGAGGCCAACATTCACGGGAAACGAGTCCGACTTACTGCCGAGTATCCGGACACAACTCTCTCTTTGGGCGTACAGGGATTGGATGGCCCTCAAAAGTGACCCCCTCACCCCATACTCCCGCAGCACCTCCCACAGTATCACCCAGGGGACCCGGTCATACGCCTTCTCCAGATCCACAAAACACATGTAGACCGGATGGGCGTACTCCCAGGCCCCCTCCAGGATCCTTGCAAGAGTAAAGAGTTGGTCTGTTGTTCCACGACCAGGACGGAATCCGCATTGTTCCTCTTCAATCAGAGGTTCGACTACCGGCCGAACTCTCCTTTCCAGTACCTTGGAGTAGACTTTACCAGGGAGGCTGAGAAGTGTGATACCCCTGTAGTTGGCACACACTCTCTGGTCCCCCTTTTTAAATAGGGGAACCACCACCCCGGTCTGCCAACCCCTAGGCACTGTCCCAGACTTCCACGCAATGTTGATGAGGCGTGTCAACCAAGACAGCCCCTCAACACCCAAAACCTTCAGCATTTCTGGACGGATCTCATCAACCCCTGCGGCTTTGCCACTGTGGAGTTGTTTGACTACCTCAGTGACTTCCATCAGGGAAATTGACGATGATCCCCCATCAGCTTCCAGCTCTGCCTCAACCATAGAGGGCGTGTTAGTCGGATTCAGGAGTTCCTCAAAGTGCTCCTTCCAGCGGCCGATAACCTTCTCAGTTGAAGTCAGCAGGGTCCCACCCTTGCTGTACACAGCTTGGATGGTTCCTCGCTTCCCCCTCCTGAGGTGCCGGATGGTTTTCCAGAAGCACCTTGGTGCCGACCGAAAGTCCTTCTCCATAGCTTCTCCGAACTTCTCCCACACCCGCTGCTTTGCCTCTGACACGGCAGAAGCTGCCGCCCTTCTAGTCCTTCGATACCCTGCAACTGTTTCCGGAGTCCTACCGGATAACATAACCCGGAAGGACTCCTTCTTCAGTCGGACGGCTTCCCTGACCACCGGGGTCCACCACGGTGTTCGAGGGTTACCGCCCCTTGAGGCACCTAAGACCTTGAGACCACAGCTCATCACCGCAGCTTCAGCAATAGAGGTTTTGAATATCGCCCACTCAGGTTCAATGCCCAATTATTATTGTTCAATTATTATTATTATTATTATTATTATTATTATTATTATTATTATTATTATTATTATGCGTGTAGACCTAATAGATAGATAGATAAATAGAGAGAGAGAGAGATACAGTATATCTCAAAAGTGAGTACACCCTTTAGATTTTTGCAAATATTCTGTTATATCCTTTCAGGGGATAACATTATCCTACTGAAACTTTGATATAACTTAAAGTAGTCAGTGTGCTGCTTGAATAACAGTATAGATTTATTGTCCTTTGAAAATTACTCAGTACACAGCTGTTAATGTCTAAACAGCTGGCAACAAAAGTGAGTACACCCCATAGTGAACATGTCCTAATTGTGCCCAATGATGTTGTTTTCCCGCCCTGGTGTCATGTGACTCGTTAGTGTTACAAGGATTCAGGTGTAAATGATAAGCAGGGCTGTTAAATTTGGTGTTTTGGGCACAATTCTCTCTGAATGCTGGACAACATGGCACCTCATGGCAAGGAACTCTCTGAGCGGCTGAAAAAAAGGATTATTGCGCTTCACAAAGATGGCCTTGGCTATAAGAAGATTGCCAACACCATGAAAATGAGTTGCAGCACAGTGGCTAAGATCATACAGCGGTTTTCCAGGACAGGTTCCACTCGGAACAGGCCTCGCCAGGGTCGACAAAAGAAGTTGAGTCCACGTGCTCAGCGTCATATCCAGAGGTTGGTTTCTAAAAATAGACGTGCGAGTGCTTCCAGCATTGCTGCAGAGGTTGCAGAAGTGGGATGTCAGCCTGTCAGTGCCCAGACCATACGCCGCACACTGCATCAAATCGGTTTGTATGGCCGTCGCCCCAGACAGAAGCCCCTTCTGAAACCGATGCATAAGAAAGCCCGCAAACAGTTTGCTGAAGACAATGAATCCAAGAACATGAGTTACTGGAACCATGTCCTGTGGTCTGATGAGACCAAAATAAACCTGTTTGGGTCAGATGGTGTCCGGCGTGTGTGGCGGCACCCTGGTGAGGAGTACCAAGACAAATGTGTTTTGCCTACAGTCAAGCATGGTGGTGGCAGCATCATGGTCTGGGGCTGCATGAGTGCTGCCGGCACTGGGGAGCTGCATTTCATTGAGGGACACATGAATTCCAATATATACTGTGACATCCTGCAGCAGAGCATGATCCCCTCTCTTCGGAAACTGGGCCGTAGGGCAGTTTTCCAACATGATAATGACCCTAAACACACCTCCAAGATGACAACGGCCTTGCTGAAGAAGCTGAAGGTTAAGGTGATGGACTGGCCAAGTATGTCTCCAGACCTAAACCCAATTGAGCACATGTGGGGCATCCTCAAGAGGAAGGTGGAGGAGTGCAAGGTGTCCAACATCCGTGCGCTCCGTGATGTCGTCGTGGAGGAGTGGAAGAAGATTCCAGAAGCAACCTGTGCAGCTCTGGTGAATTCCATGCCCAGGAGGGTTAAAGCAGTGCTAGATAACAATGGTGGTCACACAAAATATTGACACTTTGGGCACAATTTAGACATGTTCACTATGGGGTGTACTCACTTTTGTTGCCAGCTGTTTAGACATTAACAGCTGTGTACTGAGTAATTTTCAAAGGACAATAAATCTATACTGTTATTCAAGCAGCACACTGACTACTTTAAGTTATATCAAAGTTTCAGTAGGATAATGTTATCCCCTGAAAGGATATAACAGAATATTTGCAAAAATCTAAAGGGTGTACTCACTTTTGAGATATACTGTAGAGAGAGAGAGATACTTTATTTATCCCGAAGGAAATTTATGAAAATGGATGGGCTCGTCCGGGATGATGTGGTGGGTGCAGGAACTGTTTGGTCCGTGGATGGGCGGGGGGGGGGCGAAGGGGGTGATGATTTGTGGTGATCAGGAATGGGATATTTGATGACTGATTGGAATATTGAATGATGGAATGAGTTGATTTCCGGGGGTGTGGCGGGGAGACACTCACATGAGGTGGCATTCTGGGTCGATGCGGGTCATTTTTTGACCCATGTAGTGCCTTAGTAGGGTAGTGATATAAAAATTAGGAAAAGGAAAAATTATAATAGGAATTTGTTATGATCAAGGGTTAAATATATAGATTTTTATTTTAAGCACTTTATTTTAAAGTAATTGTAGAAATGAAAAATATGTAAATAAAGTGTTTTTTGAAAAATCCCCCAAAGAATCTCTCTCTCTCTCTCTCTGGCACACACTATGACACTAGCACATCTGTTTAGATGTATTTTAGATGTTAAACTATCTATGATGATCCCAGGCTCTGGAACTCCATCCCTCCACACATCTGACAGTCTGAAACTATTACAACATTCAAGTCCCACCTCAAAACTCACTTGTTCAGACTGGCCTACTCTCTGTAGTTTCCATCATCATGTGTCCTCCCCCCCTCTTCTCTTTCTTGTTTTCTTCATGTGCCTCTACCATATCTCTGGTTTTGTTTGTCTGCTCTCCCTTCCAATGTCCTGCTATTTTTATCGCTTGTATTTTATGTAAGGTTTCCTTGGATGTCTTGAAAGGCACCCCCAAATAAAATGTAGTATTATTATTATTATTATTATTATTATTATTATTATTATAATATCCTGATTATGGGAGAACAATTATTTTTGTTGTTGCAAAGCAAGTTGCCTATGGATTTAATAAAATTACAGGTCAGTTGGAGATTTAAATTATGATGTCATAATTAACTTTAGTGTTGATATGGGACACTGATTAACAAGAACATTTTAAAATGGCACTTCATATGAAAAATATGCCGACCCCTGCCCTTAATGTACACTATAATAAGACTTTAAGCATTGTAGTTCATTCAAAGGTCCACTTACTAGCTTTTCTTCATCAGTAGATGGAGTTTACTCAGTTGTCATCACGAGACATGGTAGAACATAGTTATGGGTTAGGCAGAGAAGCTGTGCTTGCATTATCGGACTGCCATCAGCTGTTTCAGATCTAGATAACAAGACAGCCCAGCAACAGAAGGGTCCCCATTGAGTAAGCTGTGTCCATTCTGGTATTAAGTCTGGATGGGATTTTCATCATCCCCTCCTTGTACCCATTGGCCTGGCGTGCCCGTCGAACCTGCTGCACCACTCTATCCTCCTCCTTTATGACAGAAGTTAGAAGTAGAAGGCTCACTACTACTAGAAGTGGTTAGGGTTGAAATTGAGACACTGGTCTGTGCAAGTGGGTTTTCTGTACACTATGATCTTTATCCTCCCAGCTGCCCTCACAAGCCTTTTTTGTGGTTTTGTAATGATCCATCTTTTGACTTTTTTTGCATTGATCTGAACACAAGATCCAAAGAATGAGAGACTTTCATGTATCGTTGCTTCATGTATACTCAATTATTTCTCCATGCCCCAAACTCATATGAACGCCAGAAAATGACAATCTAATCTTTGTAAAAGCATTAACCTCATTATCATGGCCCCCTAAAACACTTCCCCCCCACACAAACACACTGTAACATAAGCTTAAACTACAACCTCAAATGCTCACTTCCTCACAGCTTACTTAAAGCCACAGTGAGCGATACCAGAGCTCTGTCATTATACAACCTGCTATTAGTCCTCATAGATCACTGCAACCACCCAGCCAGCCTGTCAGACAGACAGACAGACAGACACACACACACACACGGTTTGAACAGCTGGGAGCCATCGACTGACCTGATACAGACCAGCAGCCGTCAGTCATATTGAAAACTGGCATCAAGAGCTAAAATTAGGCCTCTTTATTGGAAATCAGTGTCCAGCCTTTGATTAATTCACTGTGGATTCAGTGAGGTGGAAGCAGTGTTCAATGGTAGCAAACTTATCAACAATGTATTTACGTATCCTGGTGAATAGTTGTATAGAGAATAATTGTTTATATACAGGGCTAAAGAAAATATCCTCTGAGTGCAACTAATCTCATCATTCACTGTACAATTAGATCTGAGGAAGGAAGGGAGGATGTCAGCTGAGCAGAAACACAGAACTAAACAGCATTACAGCTCCTGATTATTAATAAGTAAATTAAATGACTAATATTTAATAAGTGATGTATTCATTTATTGAGATCTGACGAAACGACAGTAGAGATCTGGGAGAATATTTAGGTTACAACAGAGGGACGAGGACTGACACACTGTATGACTAGAACACTTCCTCCCTGACTGCTGACTGGCTGAGCATGACGATTACAGCGGTGACCATGGAAACCCTTGGGAGTCCCTTAAGCTCCCAGAGACGGTTGCTGTGTGGACCTTGAATTCACAAGTGCCAAAATGCTGCCATTACCTCACCCTACATTGTTAACAAAAAGAAATAAAATAAAAACACAAAATAATTAAATATGGTAACCTACTTCAGACTTGTGTAATGGTGGGCCACTTCTTGGTACAGTGAATAACTCTTTATTAGAGCTTTTTGATAGCATCATAGTTTCACGTTCTTCTTTGTCAAAACCTACCGTCTACATTACCCACAATGCAAAGGACTGCCGACAGATCGATAGATTTGTGGGTGTGCTAGTAGCGGCTAATGTAGCCTCAAGCCACTAGCCTGCAGCAGAAATGATGAGTGGGCTACATAGGTCTGCTAAGCTAACTTCTTTCTAACACCACACCCTCAGAAACCCCCAGTCTTCAGCCCCAACTGGCGCTGACTCAAGAGATCACTTGAGACAAAGAAAGGCTTTATTCAACTTTTCTTTCACATATTCAGGTGTACACCTTGGCCTCTAAATAAACTTTGGTGTGTAAAATTGGTGGTTTCTGTTTAAAGTCTAACTGTCCCCCTGTGCAGTCATTTTAAATGCATTTTACTTGACAGACTACCAAACTCAAGCAAGTTTCAAGAGAATATAATTTCATACTGTACAGAAATGGATGCCCACCAGTGTCTCCAAAACATTCAGAAGTCTAAAACACACAGCACAGCCTGCATTTGAAATTATTATTATATAGCAAATATGTTAAGTATACCAAATCAGCATTTGTTAAAAACCTTGTAAGGATTCTTGTAATTTACTTTTTTGTTTTTCTTCTCATCTTTGACATGTGAAATTACAGCTCTAAGATGTCTAGAACAACTGACTACTAACTATAGTATTCATGGTAATGTAATCTCCAGAGATTCACAAAAAGACACTTTTAGAAGCAGGTTTTGGAAAAAAACATCAATTTTTATTTTGAAATGACTTGTGACTTGTGCCCACTTTTCTTTCTTTTTCTTTTTTTTTTGGATTATTTTTTGAAAATCTCTTCTGCCAATGACCAAGATAACAATGCTCCTAAAAATAAAATCAAAAAGGTAAAACTCTTCAGAGAAAATAAAATAAATCTCAAAAACATAAAAGGTACAAGAAAAACATCCATTTTTTTTGCTGGGGGGAAGAGAGGGTTGAAACCAAATAAACAGAGATGCTACAACCGAGAAATGGCTCCTCCTGGGTTAGGATGATGAGCCCAGGCCCACTTCGTAATGAGCCATGCGCAGATCTAAGTCCCACCCCCATGTAAGGACAACAGCCAATCACAGTGTAGTGTTCACAAGTTCCCATGATGCCCCTCTCTCCCTGGGAGGCTAAGGCAGCCAAACACAGTAGGTTACAATAGGCATGGATACTTTTAAGCGGTAGATCGTGAGATGAAACACCAGAGGAAAAGATCTCCCTTCTTGGAATCCTTTGAAATGTTGGGAAGCATTCAATACTTGACTACAAGTGCTCCTGAGGGGTCACTATATGAATTGTGTCTCTATATTTCTATGGCATAATATCTATAGGCAGAAATCCTCCTGTAAGACCAAGTGTCTCATTCTTTGCCATGTACTCTTGTACAACTTCTTCCCAGTCCAACAAAAACTGGAATGAGGAAGTAAAAAGTACATCGAAACAATGTCAATAAATGATCACACTCACAAAAAGACATTTGGACTATTGATAAAAGGGATTCACAGCACAGAGAAAAAGTATGAAGACAGGAGGATGAATTACAGTCTCAGGACAAGACGTACTGGTTGTAATCCAAACACAGCTGCCTGGCTAAGACTGAAGAAGTGGCTAAATATGTACTTAGCAGAATGACTCAATATTACTAAAACCAAGCCAGCAGCCATTACCAAGGATATTGTTAGAACATTGAGATCTTTTCCTCCTGAAGGTACAGTGTATCATGACTAGCATGCTCTGATGTCAAACACATGCCTGCAAGTGAAGAGTTTCCTTTTAAAATGGAGACATATATTCTCGCCAATGAACTCATTCTTACAACATGATCCATAACCACCACATACCATTTTGAAGTGAAACCCTTCAGTTTTTCCCCATTCTCATTACATGAAATTATTCCTTGCAAACAGTGCTGAAGCCTTGATGTAACGTCCTATTGCTCAACTGCAGCCCAGCTGAGATGAGAATGAGTGTGAGATGCACAGCACAGTAGATAACCAACCATGAGCTGACTGGGGAGAGGGCGGAGGCTAGGAGAGGAGAGAAGGCAGTTTGTGATCTTTAAGAGCGCTTATACACTTGCTTTTAACTGCGCGTTTGTGTTTGCATGATGTCTTGCATAGACTGCGTTCCTTCAGAGTGTCGGTTGCATGCATCCTCAGATATCCCTGTTACACAATGTGGATAGGTCAGTGTACATGTATGCAGACACCCACTGTACTAACAGATCTGCATCAACGTCTGCTGTCAGCGTCCAACTTGGGACTGGATCCAGCCCTTACAGGTATACTTTGACATTTTGTGAAATTGGCTTTCTTGTTGTTCCTTGAGCAGGTCGACACCACTCTCGTATCTGTCCGTTCAATATGAAGCTACAGCCACCAGCCGATTAGTTTAGCTTAGTACAAAGAAAATGAAGAAAACACGGAAAAGGAGAAATAAAAAAAAGAATATACCTACCAACACCTCTGAAGGTCATTAATTAATACATTGCATCTCATTTGTTTAAAAAGTAAAAAATTACAATTTGCTGTCTTATGAAGGGTTACGTGCAGGACTATTTCTAGGCCAGGTTGCCGGGCAACTGCTTCAGTGTCATTTTTACAGTTTTCAGTGTTTGTACAAATTACACAAACAAGACATGAAATGTTGATTAGTGAGCTTTAGAGGTGCTGGGAGGCAGATTGTGTTGCCTCTGGACAGAGCCAGGCTAGCCTTCATCACCAGCTATAAGGTTACCGTAAAGACAAGAAAGTCGTATCAATCTTCTCATCTGACTCTGGGAAGAAGCAAAGAGATGTATTTCCAGTCTTTAAACAATACAGTAACATCTTTGAATTGTCACCATGTTAAGGTCAATTTCAAATTTGTACAAAATCTGAAGGTCTCAAGGAAGATATTCACTAATTTGGTCCTGCTGTGCCCCCAGATTTACTTTTTAATCTTCCAGATACATAGACCGATGCAAGTATGTGAACAATAAAGCTCACACATACACTGTAAAAATAGAGTATATAAACGCCCTAATGCAGATGTTATCATCATTTAGAAGTGCACCAACAGCATCTGAACCAATACACTCAGTCACTACAGTAAAATGGGTGTGTTTTATTCTAAGGCTGTTGTTGAGAGTAAATCCATATGCTGTTAAACTAGTGAAAAAAATAGAATCTACAGTTTTCTAATTAGCTGGAATAAACAGTGTTTGTTATTTGAAAGGCTTAAACTGGTTGTACAAATTGCTCCTGGTGCACCTGTTTTGTTTGCATTACCCTTTCGTCATGCGCCCCCTCCATCCTGTCTCGCTCTCTCCCCAAGAGGTAGCAGCCCTGCCCCAACCCCCCCACCCCCACTTATTCCACCACACCCCACCTTGACCACAACTGACCACCCCCAACCCCAACCCTTCCAGTGGACCATGGCACTTTTCTACTCGGCCTGAGCGTCATAGTTGGCTCCACCAGCCTTCTTCAGCTCTGTGCGAATGTTGTCCGCATCCAGTTCCCTCGGGTCACTGAACATGAACTCCTTAGCAAAGTTCTGCAGAAACAAAAAATCCAAAGTTACTTTTCATTTGTTGCAGAATATGAACAAACCAAGCTAATTAGGGCTGGCTAATGTTTTACATTTTACAGATAGCTAAACAACACGTCCAAAAAATCCCTTTTCCATTGAGAAAAAAAGACTTCTCAGTGCCTTACAAGAACCTGAACAGAAAGTCAATGCTAACATTCTGTAATTGACAGGTTTTCATACTTGACGCTGCAGATACTTTTCATTTACCAAGAAAGCACTGATTCCAAATACCCAGCTGTACTTAAAGTCTTTCTAAATGTGTAGTTTCTACAACTCACCGGGCTAGTGAACTACTGTAGCTGTCGAGCTAACAGATAACATGCTTGCGTTAGTTATTTTCTCTGTACAGGGCCGTTTTTTAGGACACTGCATTTTTTAGTATCAATATTGTACATATTTGTATTCAACAAAGATTTATTGAAGAGTGGAAGCAGACACAAAGCTAATGACTAACAATAACAATAAACCCTTAGTTTGATTCATAGTAAATTATACACGAACGCTGCAATGAAAATGCAGCTGGTGTTAGATACACAATAGGTAATAAAAATGATTGATCTCCTTGATATCTACAACTCTTTGGCAATAAATTCCTTCTCTGGAGGACAAAGAAACTTTTCTTTGTCCTCCAGAGAAGGGTATACAAGCGTTGCAGCTTAGTTAAGCATATGTTAACTTATTAAAAGGTACCACATGGAGTGTATCACTAGTAGCACTTTGGAGCAGTACTCCACAGGGTAACTTTAAAGATATATTGTGCGGCCTATTTGGGGTATTGGAACAAACAGTGACATATTATCACCATTAAAGTTTTTATATTCTTTACACATCCAGCAGACACGGAACAACATTAGCAATCACTTGGCATCATGTTTCCACCTGATGAATAGAAGTACAATTGTCTCTCTGTTGGTCTCCTGCTAGGGAAGCAGGGATCAGCAAGTGACCTCTTTCCAATTACGTCATGTTTCTTCCAATGTTAATATAAAAATATTGATTAGTGCATTATGTGATTATGAAGAACATATAGTGCATACTGCTAAATATTTACAGTATTTTTACTCACATTTTCCTATGCTCCCTGTAGCTGTTATAATTTGTTACTATATTTCTAATAATTTTTAATGATTCTTGACTTTGAATGTTTTGTTGCTTATTTTTCCGGACCACCATCGTCTTCATATTGTCTAGAATGGAAGCCCAGATAGGAAGTCGACTGTATGTGTAGTGTTGCAGAGATATCTACTGAAGTTAGCATGCTAACAGCTAGCTGCGCTCCGTCCAGTCTGTAATTCCACTTGTTCCTCTAGAGGCGATAGTGAGTCACTGTAGCTGCAGTCTGCCTCAGTACAGAGGGAGAAGAAGTACAGCTGCTGACTCTCTTGTAGATATTACAGCCTTGTTCCTGTTTTATAGTTTGTTTATTTGGTTACATTCAAAGTGGCAGAAAGGAGAAACCCCCCGCACCACCTCTCCTCGTCCTCCCAGCTGCCAGGAGGATGTTTCTCTGAGTGTATATCTGCAGCTCTGGGAAACAGCGGAGCTTCAGTTAGCAGTTAGCTGGAGTTCAGCCACAGCACCGGAGAACTGCAGACTCCCTGTTGCTGCCTTTACACAGGTCCAGCAGCAGCTGTGACTGCAGGGTTGGAGCTGGTTCTGGCTAAGCTCCAGTCTCTCCGGCCACTGACTGAAGCTCCGTCTGACGGAGGCTGCAGAGTGTCGACCTCTCTACTCCTCGGCGGGCTGCTCTCCTGGCTGCGCCGCCACCGGGAAGACGAGTCGAATATGTGGTAGTTTTCTAGTTTCTGCCACTTTGGATTTAGTCCAATCAACACAGTAACGTAACGTAACAAAGACTACAGCTCCGGTTAACATCAGTGCCCAGTAAACATAGATGATCAACTGCACATTAAGATTATCAGATATCAGTGTTTTCTGACCGGAGATCAGAGTTTCAGCAGTTTGGTTGAATTCTTGCCCTGCTGACTACTACAACTAAATTATAAACATTACAGAATGTATGGACCCAGTTTAGAGGTGAAATCCTGCCCCTAGTTCTTTGCAGCAGGTGGTTCAGAAGTACACATTGAACCTTTAAAAACAGGTGAACAAAAAAAGGTTTTGGCAGGATTATCTTTCTGTTTCTGTTTTCTTCCAGGTGAGTTTTCATTTCTACATGCACTCTAAACAAACGGCACATACATTGTGTGTTATATAACATTACTCTCATGTCTTTCTTTTGGCTACAAATGTTTTTTAATTTGCGCTTATCTGACGTGAGAAAAAATGCTTATAGTCGTATATAGAATATGGGGTAGTGGGGAACTTTAGCCTCTTGTGGCCAAAATGAGTATTACAACAATAAACCATCTTGACAAATAATTGAATTGAATTAGAGAACTGTTACTGGCAAAACAGGTTTTTCACCTGAGAAAAACTATTTAGATCGGACAGAGAACATAGATTTTTTTTCATTCTCACTTGCCTCTCAGAGCTTCAATAATCCATAGTTCAGATGGTTTGTTTTTAAAAATCCTATTCTGTCCAACTGTAGCACTGTGTTGACATATTATCCTGTAACCACCCAGTTCTCCCAAAGGGAGCATTACAGCTTCACTCTCATGATGGCAACTATTACTTGAATTGCTACTTTTCACACCACACAGTTTCTGACCTGCACAATCTCTTTGACCAGCGCCTTGTCGGTGCTGATCTTGGCGCGCTGCAGCCCGCTGATGTTCTCACCGATCCAGGTGATGAGAGTGAACTTGGCCCGTTTGCTCATGGTGTCTCCCATCGTGATTCGGACAAAGGCGAACAGACGAGCGTCATCTGGAGGAAGAGATGGAAGAGACTATGTTAGACTGAATATACAGATTGAAGATTTTAACAACTGATATTTTTTAATATGGCACACTTCATCCCACCATATGCACACACACTCAATTTCCTGTCTGATTGATCAGGGGCTGACACACACAAACAGCAGACTGATGTTACACCAGGCAGGAACTAATACACCTCCTGGTGTAAGAAAATATGGATAAATACTGTTCACAAGAATGATACGTAATGAGCTTAAAGAGGCGGGGGGACAGACAGACATACAGACAGACACAGACAGACACAGAGAAAGATAACAGAAGACAAGATAGAGATAGAAGAGAGAGAGAGAAAGATAGAGATACAGAGAGAGAGGAGAGAGAGAGATATCGATAGAGAGAAGAGAGAGAGGAGAGTGAGACAGAGAGAGAAGAGACAGAGATAGACAGACAGAGAGACAGAATAGACAGAGAGACAGACAGAGAGAGAGAGAGATAAGAGAGAGACAGGACATAGATATATACATAAGAGGAGACAGAGAGAGAACATAGAGACAGACTAGAGATGAGAGAGAGAGACAGAGAGAGAGAGACCAGACAGAGAGAGAGAGAGAACCGACCGAGGAGATATAGACAAGAGAAAGAGGACAGAGAGATGTAGCGTCGACAGACAGACAGACAGAGAGAGAGAGAGAGAGAGATAGAGAGAGAGAGAGAGCTATAGATAGAAAAGATAGAGAGAGAGAGAGAGAGAGAGAGAGACGGAGAGAGAGATAGATAGAGAGATAGAGAGAGAGACAGAGAGACACAGAGACATAGATATATATAGATATATATATAGATAGAGATAGAGATAGATAAATATATATAGATAGACAATATATATATATATATATATTATAGACAGAGATAGATATATGAGATATATTATATATGGATTTTTATTTATATATAGCATATATAATATACATATATATAATATATACACATATATATGTAATGTATGTATGTATGTATGTGTATATTAATCTATATATATAATATATATATATATATTATGTATGTATATATATAGTATGTATATGTATTATATGTATATATATGTATGTATGTAAATTATAAGTATGTATAGTGATATATATGTATGTATGTATGTATATATATAGATGTATGTATAGATAGGTATATATATAGTATGTATATATTATATATAGGTATATAGATATAGGTGTGTATATATATATATATATATATTCTATATATATATATAAGGTGTGTATGGAGGGATGTATGTAGGTAAGATAAGTGTGGATATAGATGAGTAGGGAGAGAGATAGAGAGATAGAGAGAGGGAGGGAGAGAGAGAGATAGAGAGAGAGAGAGAGAGAGAGAGTAGGGGGAGAGATGGAAATATAGAGAGAGGCGAGAGAGAGCGAGAGAGAGAGAGAGAGAGAAAGAGCTGAGAGAGGACAGACACAGGACAGAACAGAGAGAGCGAGAGCGAGAGAGATGAGATAGAGTAGAGAGGAGAGAGAGGAGAGAGAGAGAGATCGAGAGAGAGAGAGAGGAGAAAGAGAGAGAGAGAGAGAGAGAGTCCAGACAGGACAGAATAGGACAGACATCAGAGGAGGCGACAGACACAAGGGAAGGAGACAGACACAGATGAGAGAGACAGACACAGAGAGAGATGATAGAGACGAGATCAGACACAAGAGAGACAGACAGACACAGAGAGCGTAGATACAGACGACCACAAAGAGAGAGAAATACACGATAGAGAGACAGACACAGAGATAGATAGAGACATAAACAGAGTAGATTACAGAAACCAGAGAATATAGAGACAGACATGACACAGAGAACAGGCATACACAGATGAGAAGAGAGAGAGACATACAGTAACAGAGTAGAGCTACAGGGACACAAATAAGCGACATACACAGAGATATAGACACGAAACATCAGAGATACATACACACATATATATATATAAGATACATACATAGATATACGATATAGACATACATATATGTCCAGACATATAGTAATATATAGAGATATATGTGGATGGATAGAGATGTATATGGGGGATATGAGAGTAGAAGAGATATATATATAGAGATAGATCCATAGAACAAGACACAGAGGAGATAGCAAGGACATATAGAGAGACAACATAGACAGAATATAGGAGATAGACATATACATACACATATATATATATATCACACATATAATATCTATATGTATATCTGTGGTGTGGATAGCTATCCTCTTATCTACTATATATATATATATCTCTCTATATATATGGGTAGCAGGGGTTATTGATTATATATTAGAGATCTATAGATCTCTATAGAGAGAGATCTCTGGTGGATAGTTCTATGCTTCTGTATCTGGGTATAAGAGTAGAGATAGATACATGAGAGAGCGATAGAGAGAGAGAGAGGGAAGGGAGCGAGAGAGAGAGATGAGGAGAGCGGGAGAGAGGGGGGGGAGAGAGAAGAGAGAGAGAGAGAGAGAGAGAGAGACACAGAAGAGAGAGGAGAGAAGAGAGAGAGAGAGAGAGATGAGAGAGAGAGAGAGAGAGAGAGAGAGAGAGAGAGAAAAACAAGAGAGAGAGAGAGAGAGAGAGAGAGAGAGAGAGAGCGAGAGAGAGAGGAGAGAGAGGAGAGAGTGACACAGAGAGAGAGAGAGAGAGAGAGAGACAAGAGAGAGAGCGAGACAGACAGAGAGAGAGAGATGAGAAGAGCAGAGCAGAGAGAGAAGGAGAGAGAGAGAGAGAGATGAGAGAGAGAAGAGAGAGAGAGAGGAGAGAGAGGAGAGAGAGATGAGATGAGAGAGACAGAGAGGAGACAGAGAGTAGACACAGAGCGACAGAGAGGAGAGAAGAGAGAGAGACAAGAGAGACAGAGGACAGAGAGTAGAAAGGAGACAGAGAGGAGACAGAGACCACAGAGAGAGAGAGAGACACACAGAGAGAGCGAAGAGAGCCGAGAGAGAGAGAGAACAGAGACAGACAGAGAGAGGAGATCGAGACAGAGACAGAGCACAGACAGAGACAGGAGAGGAGAGACAGAGATTAGAGAGAGAGAGCGAGAGAGATCCAGAGAACGCAGAGAGCGAGAGAGAAGAGAGAGAGAGATAATCGAGAGAGAGGAGAGAGAGAGAGACAGACAGAGATGCGATAGAGACACAAGAGTAGAGACACAGGCGAAGACCAATGATAAAACAGAGAAGATACAGATAGAGAGAGAGATATAGAGAGAGAGTATGGGTAGACACAGGAAGGAGAGAAGGGATAGGTAGATGAGATAGGGAGGAGATCGATATACTCGATAGAGAGAGAATATAGAGAGAGAGGAGAATGAGAGATATGATGAGAGAGATAGGATGAGATAGATAGATAGATTACAGGAAAGTATACATAGATACATATAGATATATAGATAGATAGAGATAGATGACTATACAGGCTATAGTATATATATAAGACATATATATAGAGAGATCGAGAAAGAATATATATATGATAGATACATATATAGTATTGCGGACCCCTGAATCATGATACATATCGTAGCCCCATACACAGCCGAAGTCAAGATTTAGAAGTCTCGGTGTAGCGTGTAGCGTGTAGCGTGTGGCGTGTGTGTGTGTGTGTGTGTGCATGCGTAAGCCAGACAAAAAGAGTTTCAGTGCAGATGAATACAAGGTTCTGCTTTTTCTTTGTAGTTCCACTGCAATGGCAGAAGTCCCGACACCCCCAAATTGTGTGTGTGTGTGTGTGTGTGGTGTGTGTGTGTATGTGTAGTGTGTAATATTCAGGTCAACAGACTAAATGAGTAAAATCTTTGTGAGCCTTGTAGTTGTGTCACAAACCTCCCAGTGACCACGCCTGTTGCTCTCACGGAGGTCCACTGCAGAACTGACTGTGTGTGTGAATAGTGTCTGAATGCAACCAGTCGGAAAGAAAATACTTCCGCCGCTTTTCTCTCTCTGATTTGTACCTCCTCTGGCCTCTAAATTCCTATTCAAATGAAGAATGTGAGCACAGAACATCACTACTTATCGTGAACGGCTCACAAACATGCAACATGTAATGAGGGGACTAGATCTTGACTATAAAGTGTTACACATCAATACGGTTGGGGGGGTTAAGGCACACCCATTTTCAATGTCCCCTATATCTTTTTAGAACGGATGTTTGGCACATCCAAATGGATAAAGTCGTAAGGAATGAGTAAGCAGGTAAATGCCTTATATGTAAGGTCTGTGAGCTGGTATCTACCTCTAACTTCTGTGTTGTTGTGAAGTTTTCTCTTTGGATTATTAATGAATAAACATCTGGAAACTGATACAAATATATTTTTGGAGTGACACAGAAGAAGTCATTCAAACAATGACAAACCCTTAATATCTATAATACTGGACTAAAGCTACCACTCGGATTTGAATCCTTCCATGGCAGTGTTTCATATCAAGTTATACAAAACATCGCACTTTCTTACTTTATTGTTGTATTAGAAAGCTTAGTGTTTCCATTGTTTGTGAAGCAAAGAATCTATACTACTTGCCAAAAAAATGGCAACTAAATATTTCAGTATTCAAGTCTATCATAAACTATTTTCCTTGTCAAAACACAGATTCACAACATCTGCTCATTTTAGCAAATGTAACAGTGGTGCAGTTTTCCATCTGCAAAGAGTGTAATAGTGTCTCATAAATCTAATAAACCCTTTATTTAGGTCCTGCGCTTCACGTCACATGACCTAAAAGCCGTCACATTAGTAGAAACCACAGGACTCTGTCCTGCTGGTAAATACTTGCATGTATAGTGACTGCTGAGGAAGCTCGTTTCACATCAGATAGTCTTAGTGAAAATGGTTGTGCTAAAAAAAAACCTGCATGAGGTTCCAAACCCAGAGTCATCATATTCCTTTCAATAAGCATCACTAAGATTTATAGATATTATTTATAATTTCAAATGATTTATTATTTATATTCCTTTATCAGCCATTAAAAGTGCCATGGTAGGGGAACTAGAGGAAGAGAGGATGTTTGTGGTTAAACTTGGAGCCCACAGAGCTCACAAGGCTTTGCAGTAATCATTTTCTAAATGATGACTTTGAAACACAGACAGACAGACAGACAGACAGACAGACAGACAGACAGACAGACAGACAGACAGGGTGTCAGGTGCTACTCATGACATTACATAACTTTATATATGAAATAGATAGAATGTGTATTTCACACACCCAGATCTCCAAGTGTATTTATACCATTTCACTACACTTATTACTCAGTCTGCTCTGTTTACAACTCTGTACAGTATTATTATGTATATAATAACAATTACCCATTATTGTTTTGCAGATGTTCTGTGTGACTCTGTATACTATGATCTGCAGAGCAAAACTCTTTTACAATTCTTTCACAGAGCATCTAACTACTGGCAGAGAGATCCCGACACCCATTGTGTTTCCATCTGGAATTAACATCCTTACTGATTAACAACACACACATTCTGGATGTTAATACAATTAAGACAAACTGAAAAGGTCAATGACTGATGAAAGCATGTGACTAAAGTCTGTGTTCCTGCACTAACACCACTGCAGTGCACCAATGACTGACAGAAAACCACACCCACTCACCGTGGCTTTTTAAGTTCCACCAGGCAGCATTTTTATGAAACATCACCCTAAAAATCAAAGTGGAGCAGTAACAGTGACTGCACTGTTTGCAGCTCACTGCTAGAGGGATGGAAACATTCATCCTGATAAGTGTGAGCTTGTGTGCAATGCATTGATTGGTTGATAGAATACAAAACAAAACAAATGTTGGACAAAACAAATTATTTTAAGATGTCGTCTTGTCACCTATTTTAAGACATTTTGTTGATTAAATAAGGGGCACGACAGCGATATATTATTACAATTCCAGAAAGCTGAAGTACTTAAAAAGAATGGATAAAAAAACAATGGTCAAAATTGAAGCAGCAGAGGCACTGGAACACTGGACCCCTCACTTCAGATTAAACAACTCAATGGCATCTTTCTTATGACCTCCCTGTCTGGTAACGCCCACGACAGGCTTCCTGTTACCAAGTTGTCGTCTCATAAGTCTCTTTTTTTACTTTAGAGTTGTTACTGTGCAACTGGTCTTATCTTTATGTACCCGTTGAAGGAGCTGATTAAGACTTTCCTGACAGAGCACACAACACACACACACACAACACACAACACACACACACACACACACACACACACACACACACACACACACACACACACACCACACACACACACACACACACACACACACACACACACACACACACCTTATCGGTCATCGTTTGTACTGGCCACTTTACTTCATATGTTCTTTTGCTGTAACAAGGTACATTTCCCTGTTGTGGGACTAATAGAAGATTTGTGATTCTGAACTAGACATACCCTCACCTTCACCCTGAGCCCCCGACACTTCCTCTCTGGTTTGTCTTCCCTTTAAAAGCGATGCTGACACTGCATGTAGTTTCAGTGCAGTTTTCTCTGCAGAAGGGAGAGGCCGGCTGCAGAGAAAACTGCACTGAAACTACAACAATGATGAGACAGCAGAAAAGACTTATTGGGAGACGCGTTGCTCTGCATAAATTGACTTCATTTTTGCACACCAAAGGATGGCGGGTGACACCGTATCTTCCTGTGTGCGCTGTGTCTGAGCCCACGCTCAGTCCCTCTGTGACACAGTCTGGAAACTAGAGCTGTCTCCTGTGGACAGTGTCAGGTGGGTTTGGTAAGGAGTGGTGTTACCAACATGTTAACTGAGTCCACATTTGGTCTTGTTTGTATCTCCGCTAACAGCAGCCTGAGGATGGTGATGCCAGTCAGTTGACCATTTCATTTGTTGTGGATCCCCAAAGGATGAATCCCAATCACTCTGGTGGCACTCGGATCTTATATCTAGTGCTGCATCAAACAATTACTTTCATTTAATGATTCATCTGCAGATTATATTTTATGATCAATCGATTAATCATTCCGTCTATGAAACATCTAAAAATTGTCAAACGCCCATCACAACTTTGCAGAGCTGAATAAGACAAGTCAATACTCTTGTTTTGTGTACAATGACATGACAAAAAAAGCAGCGAATCCTCATTAAAGAGGAAACAGAGAATGTTTGGCATTCGGTCACATTTATTGCTTGAAAATGACTGAAATTATTAATTAATTATCCAAATAGTTCTTTATTATTTCATATCAAACCACTTATTGATTCATTTACTAATTGTTTCAGCTCTAATGTAGCGCAACTCTCAGGTCAAAAGTTTCCCCTTGACCAACTCTTTTGTTCATGACAAATATCCTAATGCTATATTTCCCTTAAATCTGCCGTGAATCTTTAAGGTCTCTGATTTGAGATGTGCCGCGCCAGAGCACAGTGCCATTACGCGCGGCCAGCCACGGACTTAACCTTGATTCAAACCAATTTCACACAATTTTGTCCCAACCCATCAAGTACATGTTGGCATATTTCACTGAATAAGTGTAAAGTCTGACCTGCTGGTGGCGCTAGATGAAAATTGAGGATTAATTAAGTCATTCGGATTCATCCTCTAGGGATCGTGAATCTATGAAGTGAATTTCACAGCAATCCAGTTGAAAACTTCGTCAAAATCCAAAATGACAACCTTGTGGTGGCACTAGAGAAAAGGTCAGTAGGATTCATCTTCTGGAGACTATGAATGCCCTAAATTCATCTTCAACCATGGAAATCCAACCAACCTTTGTTAAGTGATTTTAGTCAGACAGAAGTGGTGGAAAGAATGAGCAACACCGCCATCCCTAGAGCCCTGCCGCTAACATGGCTATTTTAAAGAAAACCTTAGAAACACCTCCCCATCACGGGACATACACGATACACCATAAGCTGATAGTTTGGTGACCTACAATGAATAATTTATGACACTGACTAAATAAGTTATTGGTTGTTGCTACATTTTGTAAGCAGAAATGTTGTTTTAAAATTCCTTGTGCCAAATTAAATATAAAGATTTAGGACTAGGTGGAACAATGCCCTGCCCTGCATGCGGTATCTTGCATTGATCCAGGTTGTGCACAACATCATCATCTTCACCTATTTCTACTTACTGCAGTTGGATAACTTTAAGATTTTTATTCAAAGGGAGCCCTCCTCTTCAAGCCTCACTAGACGAGCCGTCTGCATCAGCCCCTCCTACACTTTTCTGCAGTTACAACTTCACTGCTAAATAAGGGAAACAAGCCCACATAGAGAAAGATGTATGATCATGTGTGTGTCATCTCTGAACAGGAACCACAGGAAAACGCACCAGCTGAACTGTTGTAAAGCACGGTGATAAATGAGTTATTTCAACATAGGAATGTGAGCTCTGAAATATCAGGAAGGGAAAAAAAGAGTACAGCCCTGAGGCAGCAAGTTTTAAAGACAACAAGAGCAAGCATCAGAAACAGCCACACCCAACATCTGAGCAGATGCTTTGCTCTATAAGACACAGTAAGAGAGGACCTTACAGAGTGTGAAATTTTTTCAGCAGCCGTTAGTTATTTCTCTCACTGGGAATCATTATCTCAGAGTTCCTACTTGACTTTTTTGCACTCCATGCAAGCAGAGATACTACTAATGACACACACACACACACACACACACACACACACACACACACCTTTTATTCAGCTGCATGTAGAAGCTTTGGTCGGACCGTTTTTTTTAAAATTCAAAGGCAGTAACAGGTGTAAAATTAAAGTCGCATGAAACTAGTTGAGCTGAAAGTAGGCTTCTACATCTTCCCATAGTGATTCACAAAACTATTTTTGCACTGCTGTACAAAAGGCTGACCTTAAATGTTTCACCTTGTAAAAACCACACACAGGATATTGTAGAACAGATTATGCAATGCATACAGTGGTAAGTGCTTTGACAGTGTAGTTAGGCTACGGGGCTCAAGGCCAATGGGTGACAGAGCACAGAGTCTTAAAAGATTAGTGTCCTGCCAAGTCAAGCTGTGTGAATATAGGCTGTTTAACCCGCTGAGACGAAGCACACACATCACAAAATCTAGACTAGTCAGCAGCAGAGATATATAGCCCATACATTACACAGGCAAGGCTTGGTTAACAACTAGGGTGGAATCTTTCAAATAAAATCCATTATTTACCTGTGCACATCCTCTTGAAGTCCTCATAGTCCGTCCCTTGTCCTCCAGGCAGGATCATAGAGCCCTCATACTTAAACACAGCCCTGGAAGATGCAGAATACACCATGCGTTATTACTCCATTTATTATCTCGTGATTTGTTGATTGACAACAATGGCATTATGTGCGCATGAGGCCCATTTTGAAGCAATACACAATATGTATAAGACACCCATGCAATGTGGGATCTGTGTGTCAGCCATGTGCAAGTGTCACTACTATAACGTTATCCTCTCTGAATACAGGACAAAGGAAATTACTTCTGCCCCGCTGGGCCTGATAACTGTGCAGTGTGTGGCCGCTAAATAGCCAGAATACAGATCAGCTCGATGAGATCAGCTAAGGCAGGACGCTGAATGCTGCATGTATTTTTACGCAGTATTGTTATAAGCACAGACATCTGAATCAGGGTTTTACGTATCCCGTGTGAAACAATTCACCAAGGTTTGAGTTGCGGGCAAACCCCCCAATGTGCCATTCTAGCGCGTATTCAGCGTAAGCAGGGCGAACTACTTTAGAATATTGAGCAATTTAAAATAACCTTGGTTAAATGCATAGGCTCATGTGGCATAAAATACAGTTAATTACATGCTCTATGTCTTTATGGATTCATCGTTCATTCGGCATGTATCTAGTTAGCCAAAGTGTGCTTATTTAAATACATTTCTAAATGTTATAAAAAAAGGTCCGCGTCTTATTTTAGCAGCCTTCGCCACTGAAAAGAGGGCGCAGTGGGCGGTAACAGGCTATGTGAATAAAACATTTAACTACGATTATGTCGAAAAACAGATTGATTGATGTGTTATGTGGTGGCTTAAGTAAATATTTGCCTATTAAGTTTGAACTATTCAGATGGGAAACATTTATTTTTGCAAATGTGTAAGGAAATATACATTAGTCACATTCATTAATTAACGGTGTATGGATAAGTAACCATGTCCGCATACTCACCAATTGGTGTCGGTGTTATCGTCTCTGACTTGGTTGTAAGCCTCTCTGCAAGCCTCTTTATCGATTTGGGTTGCCATTTTTCGTATAACGTTAGACAGGAGTCAAACAGTCGAAGTCAACGTTGTATCAGTCCAAATGCGGGAGAGCAAGCTGCACAGTAATAAAGCCGCTAACTTATACAGTTGATGTTATACATCAGAGAACTATAACTGATAACGTTATACAAAAGGCTCCACTCCAAAATCACGACCACTGCACTGCAACAATGAGCCTGTCGGATGTAACGGAAAAAACGGCTCTTCTTCTAGAAGCTAGGTTTATTTCCTGTATATTGCTACTTTATGGGCGTTGGTGATGCTAGTCGATCAGGTTGCCAGCAGACAGACAGAGAAGTTCCCCAGACGCTGGATTCACCTTCTCCCTGTGAATGGTCAATGGTATGAGGGCCGCTGTCAAGACTGCCACAGCATACAACTACCGTGTCCGGTAAATACTTTCAAAATAAAGTTAAACTTAGTGAGGAGCTGGGCTGCCGTCAAAACACTGTTGTTTGTTCACAAAAATATATATAAATGCCATTATACATTTAGAAATTTAGCATTCAGACATGTAAATCATAATTTAATTGTTTTAATTAAAATGAGCGTATAGCTTAAGAATCATCACCTCTCACCAACCTGGTGAGGACACACGTAACTAAAAATGTAATTTAAAAAGAAAAAGAATTCTCATTTATTTGACAGCTCTGTATGAGCCATTTATTATGTCTAATTTAGCTACATTTAGCTAAATTAGCTCATTCAAACAACATTGAACAAATATAGCTACATTTTGGCAGCATGTTATTTGATCTTCTTTTTTGCTACTGGTTACACTGAATGGTTATTAATTGTATTGTATTTGTTTATCCACAATGAAAACAATACAGAGAAAATGCAGGGAAATTGGACATAAGAGAGAGGTTGAAATGTCAGTTTTGCAGTCAGGAAACAAAATAAAAAAATTAATGTGGAGCAGGGACGGGGCAATATCTCCAAAGTAGGCCATTCCTTATAAAAATGAGAAATAACTGCCACCAACGACAAGTGTAAAATTATGAAATGCATTTAATATAATATATCTGTGACATCCTGTGAGGAATTATATAATGTTGGAAATTCAAAGGGTTTGCTTTTGTACTCCAGAAAATGCAAAATACTTGATTATTCTTTTTCAGTGAGACAATTCACTGTTTTACGCTGATGGCACAACAATCAACTTCCGGTTTTACTTGGGCTAAATTGTGCAACTTGCCTAGTGCAGAGGAATTAAAATCCACCAATTGTGTTTATATAGTTTCGTTTCAATTGATTTTAAATCAAAACATTTGGCCCTGATTTGGCCAATTCATTTTAAATACAAGCACCCATATTATGCAATACAAAACTGTACAGTATTGTGCTACATAAGATATTGCAATATGCGATTTATTGCAACAATGTTAACAATATAGGTAGGCCTAGAACGCAAGACTGTGGCAACTATAGCCTACACTTAAATACAAACTATACACAACTACACAATAGCCTATAGTAGCCTGTATCTGTCAGCCAGGGGCGGGGGTAGCATGTGTAGCCTACTACATGAAAAAGTTCAGTGATGAAGTATCGGTCAGTGCAGCATGCAGACAGCACATGGGCCAGAGGTCTCTTCCCTCCTCCTGGGAATACTGAGTCCACCAGCTACACCGGCTTTTTGATGACGGACATTGATGAGGCCCGATCGAGATAACCACTGTATACCCGGTCTGAGCTCTGTCGCTCAGGGTTGTCTGTTACTGCAGCAACACGCCACCTACTGCTCCACCACCAACCCATCACCCGCCTGTTACTGTAGTAGCAAAATAGTGCCCATGATGACTCAGGTGTTAATGGTACAAACTGGTTATACGGTTAAGAAAATAATTATTTACAGTGAACATTAAAGGAATTAATCTTCATGTGTTCTGTTGAAGTAAAATGCGCAGTCTGACTGTACATATACAGTCAAGTCAGAAGCTCCAGATAGCATAATTTGATATATTACCCATTTTCGGCTAATATATGTTTATGTCAATAAAAACAGAAGTTATTTGTTAGTAGTCTTTCTTGCTTTGTGGCAGCAGGCAACAAAATAAGCTTAAAATCTTGTGATTTCCCTCTCCTCCCCCAACAGAAAAATAAGCTTTTCATTAGCAGGCAGGCTCATCATGTCTGGAAAGCCTTTTCAAGTATTTCATCATATTTATCTCCAGTGGTTTTATTATTCGGACACTAACAGAAAATATATCTCCATTTCAATGTCTTATTGTTAGTTAAAGATTTGGTCCTCTGCTGGTTTTAATAAGTGACCTCTTTCAATCGCCAGCTTGAATGTGGTCACACACTCTGGATGCACCCCTAAATACAAGTTCATTATACCCTACTTACCAACATTGAGCATTGAATAGTTTAATGTATTTGAAACGTTCGGTGACAGTGCTAGTATTGAATGCGTTCGCATAGAACTGGTTGTGATTGGTCTATCAGGTGCACCTATTCGGCAACTTCCTGGATGTTTGCTCCGTTAACCATCGGGTTGAAAGGTTTTGGCTTCAAAATAAAATGGCAAAAATAACGGGGGGGATGAAGTGAAAATGTGAGTGAACATTGTACTAATAGTTAAATTATGAGAGAAAATTGGTTTCCGTCAGTGTCATTTTTTTTAAACAAAACACTAGAACCGTTATACAAAGCTATCAAACAGTCAGGTTTTGTGTTTGTTATATTTTACCTTATACATTTTTATTTATGTTTGCTGGGGTATTATTTTTGAGTTATAAAACAAAGGACTTTATTATGAAAAACTAAACCGGAAGTCAATTTGTTTATTCAACTAGCTGACGATATGCTACATGGTTCAGCTCTCACTTTGCTTAAAGAAACGATGCATTTGCATGATTATGTATCTGTAAGAAGACACTGTGTTACAAGGGACCGTTCTGGGAAGCGGTCCGGTTTGTGTCGTCGTTGAAAAGCGTCGCGTGTTGATCGTTTCCTCCAAAAACTGCAGCTCCTTCTCCACCTTGTGCTAAACTGCAGTAGCAAGAGATGCTGTTGACTGTATCAGAACATTACCTTCTCAGTTGTCTTTTACTTCACGATACGTCCAAATGTAAGCACCAGTAAGTTTATAAACAATGGGAGGGCTTTTTAGAATTTGAATTATACAGTGATATTACGTAACATAGTTTCTTGTTATTAACTGTTTTGACTGTCTGTGCTTTCTAGCTGACAGTATGATGACCAAATCAGAAGCATAGAAATATGTTCTACATGTCCAGTTACATTGCTTTCCTGGTCTGTCTGTGTGTCCTTTAGAGGATGTCTGCCTGAGGAAAGATAATGGACAATGGCAAACTGAATCGTGTGTGTCGGCCCCAGCGGATCAGTGAATCGTCCAAGGTCAGTGTGTGTGTGTGTGTGTGTGTGTGTGTCAGTGAGAGGACTGATCACAGAGCTGAGCCACAAAGTCAGACATGCATATAAATAACAAGATGGGAGCGGCTACAGCAACAGAAGAGACATCAAATCAAATTTATTTGTATAGCCCAATATCACAAATTACACATTTGTCCCAGTGTGATTTACAGACTGTACAGGTTACGACACCCTCTGTCCTTAGACACTCACACCGCACAAGGATAAACTTCCTAAAAGAAACTCCAAAATTAAAGGGGGAAAAATGGAAGAAACCTCAGGGAGAGCAACTGAGGAGGGATCCCTCTCCCGGGACGGACAGACTGTAATAGATGTCGTGTGTACAGGATAAACAACATAGTACAAATACAACATTTGACAGAAATTATGTTGTGTTGGAAAAAGAGAAAGTTTGGATGAATCCAAGATAATGTCAATAAGGCTTCCCGGTGTCCAGCAGGATCAGGTCAGCAGGTGCAGCCACGATTCCTGATCCTGACGTAAACTTTATCAGAGGCAACCTGCCACATGAGAGACAGACACTCCGGGGATGATACCCCGGATGATGAGTTAGTAACATACATTTACATAAATGCATACAGATAGAGAGGGAGAAGAAGAGAGGGAGGGGAGGAGAGAGGAAGAGAGAGGAAGAGAAGGAAGAGAGCAGGGAGGTGTCCCCCGGCAGTCTAAGCCTATAGCAGCATAACTAGGGTTAAGGCAAACCTGAGCCAGCCCTAACTATATGCTTTATCAAAAAGGAAAGTCTTTAGCCTACTCTTAAATGTGGAGAGGGTGTCTGCCTCCCAAACACAAACATGACAGAACATCTCTGTTAAATAAATTGCAAGCTGTACTTTAAAAGTAGCCACAAAATGTTTGAAAACATACGCCTACTTTCACAGTGGCCTATTCACATGCTGATACTTTTTGCATTTATTTGCTTACGTTCATTTACCATGCTGGTACTTCAAGTACTTAATCTATTTGATATTAACAAGGAAAAAACCGACTCGGCTTTCATCAAACAACAAGCCATTTTCTCCTCGGCTTAAGAAATTCCTACACCTTTTTAAAGTCCTCCTCCATACTACTAACAGTTGTTCGCCTAAGGGGCTCTTTTAAGGGCTAAGATGCTTTGTGAATAACTTAATACCTTTAACAGGATCTAGTCTTAACTGTAAGGGGAAATTCTTAGAAAACATCATTCTTAAAAAATGTATCTTAGAATTTTGTTGCTAGGCGGAACTCTTTGTACTAAGAAGCTTTATAAATAGAGGCCCTGGAGTGAGGAGACACAACAGTGTGGTAACCTGCTGCAGGGACACCTAAAACTCTAGTGTGCCCAGTTTCTTGAAAGTGAACCCTTAAAGGATCCAATGTTAAATGTTGCCCCAGTTAAAACAGGTTCATTGTCAAAAGGAGACCGTTGTTGTCTTCAATTATGACAAATCTGTGTAGAAAACATAGAGGGTTAGATATGACTTGAAAGGTAGTCACACCCTCAGAGTATGCTCAAACTCTCCTCCCAGCATATTAAAGAACTGCATCAGAGGAGTGGGGAAACAGACTGTAGGAGGTGTGTCTACATAGTATTTGACGAGGGATCAGGGGACACTGACTGACTTGTTTCAACGGAATCCAACTGAACTGAACCTTCAAATCTAAACAAACTTCTACAAACAAGTTTTTAGCACAAACAAAAAGCTGTTTTACTGTTGGAAAAATCGTGTCCTTGGAGAGAGTAAACATTTATTTCCCAAGACCTACAACAAGTGTGTTGTGTTGGCAGGTGTTCCACTGGGTGGATCAAGCTGTGGAGGTTTTGCAGGGCCTCAACGAGCAGCGGCAGCACAGCCAGTTCTGTGATGTGGTGCTGGTAGCTGACAACCAGCGGGTCCCTGCTCACCGAGCCCTGCTGGCTGTCTCCAGCCCATACTTTCACGCCATGTTCACCTTGGGCATGAAGGAGGAACGCCAGAAGGAGGTACGATGCAAAGAAATGTTTCTACACTGGGTATTCGGTGGGTATATCATTGTAGATGATTTGATCGAATTGACTGTTCAACCAAAAATAACTTTTCTCCTGAGCAATGTAAACTCCACTCTAAGACTCTTAAATGTATGTATTTTATATACTGTATATGTTATTTATATATAGTACATTTATATTCTAATTACACATTTTATTTTATATTTCTGCATCAGCACCACGACACTTTTAAATATTTATGACCACTTACTCAGTCACTTTTACAGAAAGCCAGGACAAACGAAATTTAATTTGAATTGTACATTGTATAGCTCGAAATGACAATAACGTTTTTTGATTGATTGATTGAACAGTAGGAGCCTTTGTTTCTTCGTCTCCCTTCCTCATTCTGTGTCTTTATTATTTTTGTAATAACTGCATTCCTCTCGCTTTTTCTGTCTAAATTTACATGTAGATTATTAATAGTGAAGATAGCCCATGCTGTGAATGTGTAGTCGAGCGGAGTGCACAGACATCGTATGTCTAACTCCCTATTAATCTCCGTTGTCCTTTTCCCGTTTGCAGGTGAAACTGGTTGGGATGTCCATCATTGGTCTGAACGCTGTAGTGGACTTCCTGTACAGCGGAGAGCTGCCATTGGATGGAGGAAACATTGACTCTGTGCTGGAAGCTGCCCATCTTCTGCAGGTAAGAAACTAGGCGCTTTCTGTTCAACACATGTTAAATGTACAGAAGAATGAGGGTGCAGCATATCCTATTACACTATATTTGAAAGATGTCACGGAAAAAAGTGTTTGCTCAGCAATAAGCCAAAATTCAGTGTTGAGAATGCATCGCCTTCTGAGATTCAACACAATCGAACCATTTATCTTATATACTTTGCAGTGTTGTAAAAAAACCACCAAGAATGGACAAAAGATTGAAGCGTATAATGTGTTGAATGGTGGCATTCATATTCTTAATCATATTCTTTCAATTGTATTATTCAGCATTTATAGTGTTTAAAATAGTTTGTAATGAATACCAACTGTAATATATTTATTTGACTGTGTATTATAATTCATTTATTAACTGTTTGTACAAACGTTTACATTGTATTTTAAACTACTGAAACATATACGAGATTTCCTTTCAACTGTATGTTATTCTGTATTATCAAACATTTATTAATTGTTTAGACGCCACTTAAGGAATACTTCATCCCCAAAGGGATGATTTGTATAGCGGTTACTCCCCCGCGTTACTTGTAATTCTTGACCTGAACTTCCTTGCATGCACGGTGAATGAAAAATCCAAAACGGAGAAAAGTCGATGAATTGAAGTAAGTGCCGCCGCGTTTAACAACAGCAAAACTGTGTCCAAAAAATCTTTTACAAAATCTTACACTACTCGTGCAGTAAAGTCCAGGTCTCATTTATCCAGTCGTAAGCTCACTACTTCATGAACACATGCATTTTCCCTAAAACCTTACTATTTAAAACACTTCCATATAAGGCACGCTACTCATACATGTGAATACTGTTGTTAAACGAGGCCTCCATTTACTTAAATTCATCCAGTTTTCTCCGTTTCTTGGATTCTTTGATCACCTTGGAGGCATGCGAGAAGTTTTCCTTATGAATTCAAAGTAACACAGGGTGAGTAATTGATATTCCTTTAAGAATACTTCATAGAATGAGGTAGTATAGTTGTTTATAACTAGTCAGTGTGTTACAGTGCCATATAAAGATTTTATTCATTGTTTATACAGTGCTTATTAATGCTTAATAAGAGGTTAAAATATAGTTTAGTATATATGTTACCCTTTAAATTGTTAAGAAATAAACAGCATAATTCATTATGATGGAAACCAACCTTTCATTATTACAAAGAGCTGTCAAATGTAAAAGGCTGCTGCTGTTCAGGTGTGGCGAGTGGTGGATTTCTGCTGCCAGTACCTGGAGAGGGAGATGAGTGAGGACAACTACCTGTACCTGCAGGAGCTGGCTCTGCTCTACAGTCTGGAGCGACTCGACACCTTCATCGACCACTTCATCCTCGCACGCTTTGCTACGCTCTCTTTCAAGCCCGATTTCCTTCATAACATTCCTTTACACAAACTCACATCCTACCTCTCCAGTGGCCAGGTAAATACTCTACGTTGTTTTACATGTTGACTGAAAGTTTATTCTTGGACTTGAAAACAGCAGTTGATAAAACATTTTCACCATGACTAAAGAATGGCATCAGAGAGTAGATTTTCATATACAAGAAATTGGCTTAATGTGTTGGTACATAACATTAACATAGTAAGAAATAAAAGTATTGCAAAAATCAAGAAACCTAAATACAGAATAGTTGAGAAAAAAAAAGAAAAGAAAAGAACAATATGGTAAAACATATGTACAATATACAGTGACGGAAATAAGTATTTGATCCCTTGCCAATTTTGTAAGTTTTCCCCATTATAAAGACATTTACAAGCTATAATGTTAATGGTAGGTGTATTTTAACAGTGAGAGACAGAATATCAAAAAGAAAATCCAGAAATGTACATCGTATAAAAGATATAAACTGATTTGCATTTAATGATGTGAAATAAGTATTTGATCCCCTGACATGACTTAGTACTTGGTGGAGTAACCCTTGTTGGCCAGCACAGAGGTCAGACGTTTCTTGTAGTTGGTCACCAGGTTTGCGGACATCTCAGGAGAGATTTGGGTCCACTCCTCTGTGCAGATCCTCTCCAAATCCTTAAGGTTTCGAGGCTGATGTTTGGCAACTCGAAGCTTCTGCTCCCTCCACAGATTTTCTATGGGATTAAGATCTGGAGACTGGCGTGGCCACTCCATCACCTTAATGTGCTTCTTCTTTAGCCACTTCTTTGTTGCCTTGGCCGTATGTTTTGGGTCATTGTCGTACTGGAAGATCCATTCACGACTCATGTTCAGTGTCCTGGCTGAGGGAAGGAGGTTATCGGCCAAGATGTTACGGTACATGGCCCCGTCCATCCTCCCCTCAATGCGGTGAAGTCGTCCTGTCCCCTGAGCAGAGAAACATCCCCAAAGCATAATGTTTCCACCTCCATGCTTGACGGTGGGGATGGTGTTCTTGGGGTTATAGTCGACATTTCTCTTCCTCCAAACATGGCGTGTCAAGTTGATGCCAAAGACCTCAATGTTGGTCTCATCTGACCACATCACCTTCTCCCAAGCCTTCTCTGCATCATTCAGATGTTCATTGGAAGCTTCAGACGGGACTCTACATGTGCCTTCTTGAGCAGGGGGACCTGACGGGTGCTGCAGGATTTTAATCCATTACGGCGTAGTGTGTTACCAATAGTTTTCTTGGTGTCTGTGGTCCCAGATGCCTTGAGATCATTGCCAAGTTCCTCCCGTGTAGTTCTTGGCTGATCCCTCACCTTTCTCATGATCGATACCCCACGAGGCGAGATCTTGTGTGGAGCCCCAGACAGAGGGTGATTGATGGTCATTTTGTGTTTCTTCCATTTTCGAATAATTGCACCAACAGTTGTCTCCTTCTCACCAGCTGCTTGCTGATGGTCTCGTAGCCAATGTGCAGGTCTGCAGTCTTGTCCCTGATGTCCTTAGACAGCTCTTTAGTCTTGTCCATGGTGGAGAGGTTGGAATCTGATTGATTGATTCTGTGAACAGGTGTCTTTAAACAGGTAACGAGTTGAGACAGGTGTCTTTTATACAGGTTGATATTAGGAGTACTTTCTTAAAGCGAAAGGACTCATCTAACCGGTCTGTCAGAGCCAGAATTCTTGTTGGTTTCAAGGAGATCAAATACTTATTTCACACCATTAAATGCAAATCAATGATGTACATTTCTGGATTTTGATATTCGGTCTCTCACTGTTAAAATACACCTACCATTAATTGTATAGACTGTTCATTTCTTTGTAAGTGGGCAAACTTGTGTGCACTTTTTAGAAGTAATAGTTTTGTGCAGAAATGTGCAAAGGTTTACAGTACAAAAAGCAATTGCAATATACAGAGATAAAATCCCAACATGCGTTACTTTAAGGCGTATAGACAGATGTAAAGATTAATGGGATCCACATCATGTTTGGGAGTAAGGGCTCCTTAACATCTGAGCTCCTCTCGTTATCATCAGGTTCAGCATGACAGCGAGCAGGCACTTCTCCAGACCGCCCTGCAGTGGCTCAGCAAGAATCCTGAGCGGACCGCCCACGCCAGACAGCTCCTCTCCCAAATCCGCTTTCCTCTGATGCCAGTGGGGGACCTTGTGGAGCGAGTTCTGCCGGCGGTGCGGGCCCTGCTGACGGAGGAGGCAGGCTGCGAGGCTCTTGTGGAGGAAGCTCTGGGTTACTACGCCAGGCCCAGCGCCCAGCCGCTCCTGCAAACAGGACGCACCACTCTGAGGGGAGGGGCAGAGCGGCTACTGCTGATTGGAGGAGAGGTGAGATGGGTGATGACGATTTCATTGTTAGCGAATCAGGTGTAGCCATTTGCAGTATTCTCAGTTTATAATCTGTTATTAGTCCAGAAAGTGAACTCTTATATAAAATGGAAATATTGCTCGAAAATGAGTTACATTTGTTTTCTATTGTAAAGAAATAAATATTTTCTTTCTTTAGATATTACAGACCTAAATCAGACTTTAGTCTCAAAAATAGAAACTTGAGAATGGATTCCCTGACTTTAAATTTACCAACCATAAAAAATAGTAAGACGTCGACACGTCTGTGCTTTTTAAAAACTATGCCTGACATGGATTTCTGTAACCTCGTCCCTTTACTACTCGAGGTGTCGGAACGTGGAGAGGAGCTGACCGCCAATGTTTGCCAGCTGGATGGTGAAACGGGAAGGTGGGAGGTGGAAACTGAGCTGCCGGCGCAGCGCAGCCACCACTGCCTGGCAGTACTGGGGGGCTTCATCTTCACTGCTGGCGGCAGCTCATCCAGGGACAACGGTGGAGACGCTGCCTGTAACCTGCTGTACAGATATGACCCTCGCCACAACCAGTGGACCAGGGTACTGTACCAAAGAGCCACTTCCATGTTGGTGTTTTTCCTTAACAGCCAAGTAGCCCAGACTCAGTGTCGGTGTAATGCTTTTCCAGGGTGCTCCAATGAATGAGCGGCGAGTTGACTTCTACCTGGGGGCGGTGGGAGAGTCCCTGATTGCTGTAGCTGGGAGGAATGACTCCGGTGCTTTGTCCTCTGTGGAGATGTACTGTCCTGCTGAGGACTGCTGGTCCTACGTGGCAGGACTGCCCAGGTAGGAACACGTTACTACTGGGTTCCTGTCATTGGACATTTCTCTCATGCCTGCGTTTCAATGAAATTTGGCATTTATGTCTGAGGATTTGATTCTGCTTGACTTCTCAGATAGCACTACTGTGTGTGAGTGTGTGTTTTGTGGAATTCTGCTGCAATTAGACAAAAACATATTAAAGGAATATGTCACCCACAAAATGATAATCGGTATATTGTTTGTAAACAGGTATTTTAATAAAGTGTTGCTGTTGTTAAACACAGCCCCCATTTACTTAAATGCAACACTTTTCTTTGGATTCTTGTCTCAGCTGGAGACATTTAGTCTTTGTTACAGTGCTACATGTGGCTTTTTAAATTCTGTCTTTTCTAGGCTTACTTATGGCCATGCTGGGACTGTCCACCGGGGTGTCGTCTACATCTCAGGTGGTCATGACTTTCAGATCGGCCCATACCGCCGAGATGTCCTGAGTTATGATCCATCCCGGGACAGTGAAGTGTGGGTGGAACGCCAGGCCATGTGTCTGGCCCGGGGCTGGCACTGCATGGCCTCCCTCAACCACCTCATCTACGCCATCGGGGGCAGCGATGACCACGCAGACACCACAGAGCGCTTCGACATCCTGCAGGTGGAATCTTATGACCCACGCAGCGGCCAGTGGACCCGTGTCACACAGCTGCTGCTGCCAAACAGCGAGGCGGGACTTTCAGTCTGGGCAGGGAGGATCTACGTGCTTGGGGGCTACAGCTGGGAGAGTATGGCGTTCTCCAGAGCCACTCAGGTGTATGACCCTGAAAAGGACTCATGGTCCAGAGGTCCTGACCTGCCAAAGTGCATCGCAGGAGCTTCAGCATGTGTGTGCACTGTGAAGCCCTCACCATCATCAACCTCTCCGGAGAAGAAGATGGGACACCGGATAAAAGGAAGATTACACCCCACATAACAGTGATGAAGGACTTTCTCCTTGACCAAAAATACAAGTCCTGACAGAGCCTTGTGCACAAACATCTGTAATAGAAGATATATATTTTGTTATGCTCCCTGTATGGGTATAAGAATAATATTATCACACGCACTGCACAAGGAAGAGAAGTGGCAATAATGGTAACCACATCTTTTTTACTAACAAACACCCAACACTCATCACAAGACCTGAGTAACACACTGTATGCCTGAGCGTCAACACTGGATTGACAGTTCCTCAGATGGAGGTCAGATATTGGGTCAGGTGACCAACCTGACCAACCAGGTAGTCCCTCATAACCCTCATTCCAGCTCCAATGTCTGCTTTGTCTAAAAGAGACTTGTATAAGTATTTGGACAGATTTAATGAACTCTGTTAGACACCAACATTCTCAAATAGTTTCATGCTTTTATAAGGTCCATACAGAAATGCCTACCTAAGATATATATATATACATATATACGTATACAGAGGGTCTGTAATGAAATGATGATGTGTTTGTAAAATGAAGTGAATTATTGATTGGACTGCACATTTGTATGTCAAATTGTCTTCAATTTTCTAAATATTCTGTAATCACAAAGTAGTTTTACATTCATTGCAATCACATTTGGAAGAGGAATCGTCATCTTCACCACCACCAACATCATCATGTAAACAAGGCACTGCTGAATTCCAGTGTGTGAAGCTGTAGGTCGAGCTTGTAGCTGCTCTGGGACTTGATGTTTATGGTATTAACAGATCCAGTGTGTCTTCTCTCTGTGCTCCTGACAGCCTCATACAAAGGGGTAGTACGGGTGAGACTTGACTCTGAGAAACAGAAGAACAATCATCAGTATGAAAGGAGCTGCACCTTGCAGAAGACTATTGCTGTGTTGACTTACTCTTCAAGTATGCAGGCCTTCCACCCTCTGTCTAGTCCTCGTAGTGCTCTCATGTCTTCTTCAGCCAGACTGAAGTCAAAGATCTGCACAACAGTGATGATGCGTGTACAATTACACCCCTTCAAGAAGTCTGTGCACCACTTTGGTTCAAACTGAATTATCTTGACAACTATTGTATGGATTGCCTTGATATTGTCTACAGACATTCATGGTCCCGAGAGGGTGAATCCCTGAAACATTTGTGCTTATGAGTGAAATGCCTCGACAACTATTGGATGGATTTCCATGAAGTGTGTTAATGTCCTACCGGATGACTTGTAATAACATGAGCCCTTAACTTCTCATCAAGTACATTGTTGCAGTACTGTCTGACTACACTGTCAGATATGCCCAGGTTTATATAAAGTACTTTGGTTGCTGCAAATGTTTTTGCCGTATTTTCTTTTAGCATTTTATGAAAACTTTAATTTAACTGCAACACAAAACTGCCTGACCTAACCATATCACAGGACGTAAAAGACAGAATACAATATACAGTATATCTCAAAAGTGAGTACACCCTTTAGATTTTTGCAAATATTCTGTTATATCCTTTCAGGGGATAACATTATCCTACTGAAACTTTGATATAACTTAAAGTAGTCAGTGTGCTGCTTGAATAACAGTATAGATTTATTGTCCTTTGAAAATTACTCAGTACACAGCTGTTAATGTCTAAACAGCTGGCAACAAAAGTGAGTACACCCCATAGTGAACATGTCTAAATTGTGCCCAAAGTGTCAATATTTTGTGTGACCACCATTGTTATCTAGCACTGCTTTAACCCTCCTGGGCATGGAATTCACCAGAGCTGCACAGGTTGCTTCTGGAATCTTCTTCCACTCCTCCACGACGACATCACGGAGCGCACGGATGTTGGACACCTTGCACTCCTCCACCTTCCTCTTGAGGATGCCCCACATGTGCTCAATTGGGTTTAGGTCTGGAGACATACTTGGCCAGTCCATCACCTTAACCTTCAGCTTCTTCAGCAAGGCCGTTGTCATCTTGGAGGTGTGTTTAGGGTCATTATCATGTTGGAAAACTGCCCTACGGCCCAGTTTCCGAAGAGAGGGGATCATGCTCTGCTGCAGGATGTCACAGTATATATTGGAATTCATGTGTCCCTCAATGAAATGCAGCTCCCCAGTGCCGGCAGCACTCATGCAGCCCCAGACCATGATGCTGCCACCACCATGCTTGACTGTAGGCAAAACACATTTGTCTTGGTACTCCTCACCAGGGTGCCGCCACACACGCCGGACACCATCTGACCCAAACAGGTTTATTTTGGTCTCATCAGACCACAGGACATGGTTCCAGTAACTCATGTTCTTGGATCCATTGTCTTCAGCAAACTGTTTGCGGGCTTTCTTATGCATCGGTTTCAGAAGGGGCTTCTGTCTGGGGCGACCGCCATACAAACCGATTTGATGCAGTGTGCGGCGTATGGTCTGGGCACTGACAGGCTGACATCCCACTTCTGCAACCTCTGCAGCAATGCTGGAAGCACTCGCACGTCTATTTTTGGAAACCAACCTCTGGATATGACGCTGAGCACGTGGACTCAACTTCTTTGGTCGACCCTGGCGAGGCCTGTTCCGAGTGGAACCTGTCCTGGAAAACCGCTGTATGATCTTAGCCACTGTGCTGCAACTCATTTTCATGGTGTTGGCAATCTTCTTATAGCCAAGGCCATCTTTGTGAAGCGCAATAATCCTTTTTTTCAGCCGCTCAGAGAGTTCCTTGCCATGAGGTGCCATGTTGTCCAGCATTCAGAGAGAATTGTGCCCAAAACACCAAATTTAACAGCCCTGCTTATCATTTACACCTGAATCCTTGTAACACTAACGAGTCACATGACACCAGGGCGGGAAAACAACATCATTGGGCACAATTAGGACATGTTCACTATGGGGTGTACTCACTTTTGTTGCCAGCTGTTTAGACATTAACAGCTGTGTACTGAGTAATTTTCAAAGGACAATAAATCTATACTGTTATTCAAGCAGCACACTGACTACTTTAAGTTATATCAAAGTTTCAGTAGGATAATGTTATCCCCTGAAAGGATATAACAGAATATTTGCAAAAATCTAAAGGGTGTACTCACTTTTGAGATATACTGTACGTATGTTATGCAGAGACGGGAACGATGAACAATGTCTGACAAAGCAGCGTGAGCACTAAAGTGAGCCTGAGAGAGGGTGGAGAGGTTTTACCTTTGTGTTTTCAAGTATGTGATGAGGCTTGTCACTCTTAGGGATGACTGCAATACCTTGCTGCACATGGTACCTCAGCAATACCTGGGAGAATACCTCTGTTACTAACAAAGGATTACACACATATACATATACAGTGCCCAGTCACACCAACCTGTGCAGGGCTGTGTCTGTGCTTCTTAGCTATATCTGCTACGACAGGCTCCTCCAGGAGCTTGTGTGGATCAGTGTCTCCTCTGAACCTAAGAGAGGAAAGACAAAAAGAACCAGATCACAGCATTTCTCATTCACAAGTAACAGGAAGACGCCTCAACTCCTGTATACTGCGAAATAGAGAGAGCTTTCCCTGGTAGCTTAATCAGCATTGTGTAAACACATGTGGCAGGGTCTTTAATGTCAAGGAACATTTATATGTAAAAGTCCAACACTAAAGCTTTACCTGGTGTGAAGAAAACAAAGCGTTAGTTCTGGGGTGACAGATACCATGATGTAAAATAACTACTCCTGAGTTATCTGACTTAGGGTTAGGCTGAAGTATGGGCCAACACAAAGTGGATCTAAATAAATGTCCTCTTTAGATCTCAAAATGTCATGATAATCCTGACCAAAATAATTAGGATTCAGGATATTATCCCAATAATCATCAAAATACTTAACTGTTAAAATGGCACTTAAACAAACTGAAATCACTTTACATGTCGTTAACATATTGCATCACAGACAGGACACAACATCCTTTTTAGTGAAAAATAAAGTAATTTATTAACCATAAAAAAAGGTCCCCCTGCATAACTAAAGGATAAAAAAGATAGTAAACTTATTGGGGTCTGTTTCTTACATGATAATTCCTGTATTTTTCAAATCTATTTTCTTGCAATCCATGATAAGATCCTATAATGACCTGAGCACGATCACACCTCAGTTTAACAGGAGCATTTCATCATCAGTCTGAGTCAGTGGAGTGAGAGAGCGAGAGAGTGTGTGTGTGCGCGTGTGCAGGCGTGTGTGTGTGTGTCTTACAGCTCTGGGGGTCTCGCAGGCGAGCCAAAGGGACTGTAGGCAGTCAGAGCAATGTTGTTGGATTTACAGAATTCTATCATCTCTGTCTGTACCAGGTAGGGATGGAGCTCGATCTATGGATGATGTAACACACCAAACGAAAGCTGAATACATATAGGTGCTGATCTAGACGGAGCTTGGAACATTTCTGAACTTAATTATAGTCTGCTGCTGAGCAGGACCAGAAATGTGTTCCAGGAAGTTCTCCCTACAGACCAAGGTTAAGTTAATGTTAAAAGCTCTTCACTTTTGACTCACACAATAAATAAAAGTATGTTACATTGGTCCATAATAAGAATGTTTTGAGTGATCAGACTTTCTCCTGCATATGTCATTAAGAGAAGCTAAATATGCAGTACCTGGTTGACAGCAGGGGGCACCCTGCACAGAGCAAGAAGTCTCTCCAGCTGCAAGATGTTGAAGTTGGACACGCCAATGCTCTTCACCTTTCCCGAGGCTTGTAGGGCTTCCATCCCCTGCAAACACAGAGCGACAGAACACACCTACCATCAGTTCTAAAGTGGTTTAGCTGGAATACATTCTGAATGTCCTTCCCATGGCAGGTGGATGTTTGTTATGTATGTTTTATTTAAATCCTCCTATTAAGTTGTGTTTGTAGGTTAAATTTAAAAACCACTAAGTTTAGGAAACCATTTATATTCTGTTTTTCTGTAACTGGCATAATAAAGTGAAGTGATTCTCTAAAAGATATTGTGGGTGAATGTGTAGAGCTGCATATACTGGTGATGGTGGTTGTGGTGGTGCCAGTGCACATGCAAACAGAACGATGTGTTCTTACCCTCCATACATCCACATAGTCTACGTCAGAGGTCAGCATTTCTCCATCCTTTGTTGGAAAAAGTTCATTACCCATTTTCTGGGAAGAAATTTTAAAAAGTTAACAGTCAAACAGATGCTTGTATGCAAAGATATGGCATGTGCCCTTTTCATCACATTTTTCATTACTTTCCTCTTTCAAGGATATTTAGCAAATTTAGAAAAACGTAAAGAGCCAGACATGACTCACAACCTGCATTAGAACTATTCTTGGAATTTGATTAGGAGGGTTTCAGCCCCTGATGGACAAGAATCATGTAATGCAGGTTAACTATATGTATTGTTTGAGCAGGCCCTTACATTAATGGACTCTAAAGCCCCAAACATTCACTCTAGCCATATAAAAAAATAATAATAATATGTTTTTCCTAGCCTCGGCTAGGGACCTGTGGGGTAAGGGGCTGAGTATTTATAATTCTGTCAAACTATGTTTTTGAATGTTACTCTCAACCTTTAGGCCAACCGGGAAATGCACAAGGTAAAGATCCAAGTAGTCCAGCCGGAGATCATTCAGGGACTTATTCAGGCACACAGTGATGTCCTCTGGGGCATGATGGGTACACCACAGCTATAAAACAAATAAAGTAACACATATACAGGACACAGGAGTGTTAACAGAGGACAACCTAAAATAATTCCAAGCACTTATGTCACGGTGCGGTTAAAAAGAGAATCCAGTACACTCATCAGGCAGCAAGCTTTAATAAGCTGAACACAACACACGGGTATAAAACAAAACAGAGGGAGCAGGTCAAGGCAACAGAAAACAGGATAAACCAGGTCGGCACGATGGAACACCACCAGGATCCACGCAGGATAAACACAGAAGGAACGACAACACCAGGAAACATAGAAGACGAACCGAGAAGGAACAATGGGACACACAGGTATATACAGTACACAGACAACTAATCACAAGAACGGGACACAGCTGGAGGAGGCAAAGACACAAGGGCAGCAGGGTGATTGGACACAGGAGGATCTCGTCAGGGAGGGGCAAACTAATATCAAAAGGTGAGAAAACACCGAAACACAGGAAGTAAAATGAGACATGACACAAGGTGAGTGTTCTTACAAAGTAAAACAGGAAACAGAACAACTCAAAGCAAGGATCATGACATATTAATGCATAACATAATCTAAAACACTACTTTTTTTCTGATACTAACTCAAAAGGTTTTTTGAGTAAATCAGAAAACATCAGAGACTATTTATCTGTGTGTAAGGTTCAGTTTGTGTCCACTTTCAGACATGGCATCGATGTGACAGGTGCCTCTTCCTACTCTTTGCAATTCAACAAATGTATCAGTTGTGTAAACAATTATGATGTAATTCCCCCTCCTCGTGTTGCTCCCTGGCCTTGCTGTAACACCTTCTCCTCAGCGCCCACCTTACTGACGATGAACATGTCCTGGCGCCTGATGATGCCCTGCTGTGTCTTGGAGCGCAGAGCCTTGCCGATATCAGCCTCATTGTTGTAGCTGTAAGCGGTGTCTATATGGCGGTAGCCAGCTGCGATGGCTGCCTCCACTGCACCCTGGACTGAGGTGCGGGGAAGAAGGGAGGACTGCAAGAAGTAAAACTTTTTTTAAATATGCCTTTTCACTCTCTTAAATCTACACCACCATCTGCTATATTAAAACCATTCAAATCCTAACTTCACAAGATAAAGTGCATGAAGGAGTTTAGTAGAGGCTGCCAATATCCCCAGAAATGATCTGTTTCTGCTCCATATGGAGTATTAGAGTTTTGCTGTTGTTAAATTATCAAAAATAATTCTCTCAGTTTTTGATTCCTTATGCGAGAAAAATTTGTTTTCTTCAAGAGTTCAATGTAAAACGGTGGCTACCAGTAAAGTACAGTTTTGAGATTATTTATTAGTTTTTAAAGCACTGCATGTACTGACATCTGGTTATATTTCAGGACTGCTCATCCCCTAATCCACCTCCCAATCCCTCAGATCTGCAGACAAATCCTTGCTTTCACTTCCACATTCCCAGTTCAAAAAGAAAGATGATAAAATACATGTGTTAGCAACGCATAATTTAGAACATTACTCACAAATAGTATGCAAGAAAAATAAATGGATAACAACTGGATTGTTTACAGTAAAATATAAGGAATGATTGTTCAGGCTACCTTCCATGTCCCGAGACCTAACACTGGCATTCGTGTGCCATTATTCAGCTCTATGGTCCTGGCCACCTGAGTGTCCTCCATGGAGTTCACTTTGCCTCAGCAGGAGAAAATCAGCAAAATGAGAAACACAGCACACACTCGTACACTGTCAGAGCTTTCCTCTTCCTCTTTTCCTCAAACTGCAACTGCTGAGTCAACGTCCTTCCTTTTTCTCTGCTGATTTTACTTCTCTATCTGACACGTTTCTTTCTTTCTCTCTCTTGCTCTCTTTTCTTCCCCTCTCACCTAATCTTTCTGTCTCCTATTTCCTATTTCTCCTTATCAGTCCAGTAGTTAATTATTGTACAGCACACAAGTACTTCACCACCATGAAGTATTTATGTGTATAGTCAGTAAGTGAGGAGGAGCATGTTGCAAAGGTCACTCTTCTCATAGAGGTAGCAGTGCACACACACAAACACACACATAGGCAGGGTCACATTGTGAGAAAGTATCTGCTGTAATATTTCCAGTTCAACATTAGGTGGTGATATTGTATCACTTTGAAGGAGAAAGTCTTTAGTTTTTATTATATCATATCCAATGATAAAAGTCTCACAGTCTTCAAACATAATAATACATAATAAATATACGGATAAATTATTATTCTTCATGTCAAAAACCTCTCTGCCATTAACAAACAACTCTCTGCTGGTTGTGTATGTTGTGGGTCTGTATTTCATTTTATGATGGATGTGCGTTGTTTGAATCAATCTTTGTTAATCCAACCTGCCTCGTGTTTGGTGGCCTTAAAGGAGTTCTATGTTCCTAAAGGGAGGATGTTAGGTAGTTTTGAATTTTTTTTTTCATATTCATTATACAGCACAAGTATAAATTAAAATAGTCATTCTCAAAACGTTCAGTTTCTATGCTTTTAATTTGAACGAAAAAATGCTGACTGGTAGACTGCCTTCCATCCCCATGGCAATATTCAAGACTGTGTTAACTGCCTTGGGCCCTGAACGCCTCATTGAGCACCATTTGGTTTGTGGTAATATGAATATTGTAAATATCTGCCATAAGGCATATTTACATTACATTATAACTTGTCCTGACTATCTGTCATGAAGAGGGGCCCTGTGGCCCAACATGTTAATGCCATCCAGGGAATATGTGTTAGTTATTTGGGTTGCTGTTATTTGTTATTTAAAGATTGTAAGATGTTTTAGTTAAATGTAAAAACTATAAAAGTAGAGATTCTCAGCTTTGGGGTCACAAGATGGTTCAAAGAATATGATACCATGAAGTCATGAAAAAATCAGATTTATGTGTATCACATACAATGCTTTCCATTCCAATCATCAAGAAACAAGACTAAGACTATACTGCCTCTTTGAGGCTTTACTTAGGCACAGCGGCACTTTGAGTTAAATGCTAACATTAACAAGCTCACAATGACGATGCTAACATGTTGTTTAGCAGGTTAATGTTCACCATGTTCACCATGTTTGTGTGCTTTCATTTTATAATTAGTTTTAAACACAAAGGAGGTGATGGGAATGTCATTAGTTTTACAGGCACTAGATAAAAAGTTATTACGGTTAATTATTACAATTCATCCTGAGGGATCCATCCAACAGCAATTCATTCAGCAATCCACCAAACAGCTGTCAAGACATTTCACTCAAAACCACACATTTCAACATCATGGTGGTGCAGGAGGATGAGTAAGGGGATCATCAAGTCATTAGAATTCATCCTCTAGGGACCATGAATATCAATATGACATGGCTCTACACCCCATAGTTGATGAGATGTTTCAGTCTGGGCAAAAGTGGTCGACATTCTTAACCATACTCTTAACCACTTAAACGTGCACCATACATGCTTTAATGCTTAAATATTACAGTAGAACATTTTTGTTAAGACTTTGTTACTAGAGAAATGCTGCCATATGGAAATGTTTATGGAGGAGCTTCATGTGTGTACTGTACATTTATATAGTCACATGTGTACAGTCATATAGAAAGTTAAGGCCCTGTCACACATCTCCGTATGGCGGAAACGTATATGAAATATAGCTCGCAATTTATCAGAGTCCAAATACGTCAAACTTTTTAACGGATCTGAAAAATTCCGTATACAGAGACACATGTCTAACCTATTGATACCGCATCACTTACTTATACAAAATGTATCAGACGAATGCATAACGAATACAAAAATATGGCATATACAAAATATCGGCAACACGCTGGTGTACGTTGATATAAGGTAAGGTACAAGTAGTATTTGTTAAGAGCTCACTGTGTTACGCTGGGGTGCGTTGTTGAACGCTGATGTTTTGAGCATGTTCAAAATTACCGGACATACCTTCAAGTCTTCAAGTTATGCAGACGTTACACATAAATTACGTTACGTTAGACATACGTGAATACTGAATACGTACGTGAATACAGTACATGACTACGTTAGAGGTACGTTACGTTTAAGTCGGCTGACGGTGAACCCTACAGGCAATGTATTGATAACGAGTGGATAACCTATTCGTAAACTATGTTAAACTTATGTCTGACGGAGGAGTAACTTATTAAACGTGTTTCTACAGTACTGCTAGTGTTTTGGGAGCTTATTGGGGTTTGAATATAGTATATAGGGTCCCTGTGAGTAGCTCACCCTCACTTCTTCACAGCACGTTTTGATGAATACATCAACCCATCATCAGAGAGCATGGAGGATGCTGAGAGGCTGCGGCAAGAGTACATTCTGTTCTCTAGCATCTCTGATACGTTTTGTATAAGTAAGTGATAAGCTAACAATGTTTGACATACGTATAATAATTTGTTATGTATTCGTTATGTATACGTCAGCTACAACACCGCTGTGGAAAAGTTGGACGTATTTGGACTCTGACACATTCTTTGCTACTTTTCATATACGCCGGCATGTTTCTACCATACGGAGCTGTGTGACAGGGACTTATGTCTGGCGTGTTCGGCGTATCGTCTGCGTCCTTCAAACGATCACAACTCACCCTTAATTTAAATCAACATACACCAGCGTATTGCCGTATATTTCGTATACACCGGCATTTGTTTCCGCCATACGGATATGTGTAACAGGGCCTTTACATAAGAATCAAATAGCCTGTAGAAAGCAGAAGAAGATAATTGGTGAGTGTTATATGTTGCACAGATTGTAAATCTGTCATGACTCTGGATTTGCATTTCCTGTTTTATTTTGAAATGTTCTCTTCCCCTTATGTCATGAACCGACAAAGAACACTGAGACAGACAGGGATATATACACAGACACTAAATGAGGGAAATAGACGCTGGGAGAGAAAGGCAACAAACACCAGGGCAGGAAGTAATACAAGACATGACACAAGGGGAAGGGAACATTTCAAAATAAAACAGGAAATGCAAATCCATGACAAAATCCCTCTAAAGCTGATTTGTGATTAATGATTTGGAGCTATAAAAATATGATTTAAAACCAATTTAAAGTGAACACAATGTGGCATTTTTAAGTTTAAGTTCAAATTCTGCCCATGTAACATTTTTTTAAATGTCTTATTTTGTGTTGGGGGTTCTCTTGATTCTACTGTACACAGTAAAGTCTTTTTTATAGGTATTTTGTGTGCAAAATGCTTTGTTCTGAGAGTCATGTCAACATGTTTTTATTAGGTAACTGATACCAAAACTACTAAGTACAACTTTGTGTCTGTAAAAATAAAATATATATATATGATTGTGTGACACACAATTAACATACAAACAAATACAGCAAATCTTCTGACAGAGAGCATGCTGAAAGTTGTTTTCTACCACAAGCAAAAGAATATCAATACATAACGTTTATAAAAATGGATATTCAAATATATATTCCCTTCGCCTAATTGTGACAGCAAAGAAGCCAGCTGGTGTGCACATCATGCACTGCAGTTTATACCAAAAAGGTTACATTACATTACACAAATTATATAAATACACAAGAACAAGTAATATACGTTGCCTGTATAAAATATAAATATTAGGTCTGCTCATTTCATATGGTTTACATAAAAAATTACAACAACAATGGACCATCAGATATGTCACTTCCAATCTTTTGTTGCCACAGTGATAACAATATTAACACATTTCTACATCTCTAACTCTCTAACTTCATAACACGGTGGAATACAATTTCAAAGCTGATTCCAACTCAGTATATGTGACGAGAGAACAATTCTTCCATCCTTTGGTCTCAATGAAGTCCATGCTCTGCGGCATCACTGGTCCAGATCATTGCTGTCACTGCTGCGGGGTCGATTGTAGTGCTGGCAAAACTCCCTGATACGACCACAAGCGTCCACCATCAGCTCCTCCGGCACCGTCACCACAATGCGAAAGAAGTTGGGGTACTCAAACGCCTGGGACAGGGCAGAACATGGATAGTCTCAGGCATGACAGGGATCACACACATTTTTAAATGTAGGTGAGTTGACAGTGTAGAGGGGAAAAAGATAAATGACAGTAAAAGGTGTCTTACTGAGGCAGGAAGACAGAAGACAGACTGCTCGGTCACCAGCCGCTCAGTAAAGTCCACATCATTCTTAAAGTCTGGAAAGCGATCCATGTCAATCCCCACCTGGACAAATGTACACATACACACACATTAACTCTTACAATAACCTCTAATTCAACCTCCTTTAATGTTATAGAACACTGTAGAATCATCATTCACATGCATGGGTAGGTTAGATTAGAATCTAAAATGAACAAATGTGAAATATTTATAATGTTACACTGCCCATTAAGTTTGGGCCATCTGGTGTGTTTTTATATATATATTTATTTTCTGTTAAACTACTCCAGCATCATATTATTTTTTAACACCTGCATCAGCTGTATAAAAATACACTTATTGAATTCAAATTCAAATGACATTTTTCCACTCGTATAGAAAATATGGCTGCATTTACTTTGTTAAATATGTTTCCTAATTTATAGGATAAATGGGATGTTTACATTTCAGGTGGCAATTCAAAACAAAAAGAATATATATTCAGTACTGACCATGAGGTACATTGCCCCCGAAGGCATGACAGGGTTCAGGCCAGGGACAGTGCACAACTCATTGAAACAGATCTCAGAGTTGGTCTGAGGAAGAAAAGATACATATTACTGTAAATCAGAATAAGAAAAAATAAAAAACAAGTAAAAGATGTTGAACTGAAGGTATGAAATAGTTTGGACACATACATTTAAAGGGATTACGAGTAATATTTTATTGTTTCATAACAGGTACTTAAATATGTCTTCTAATCCTATATGCTGCAGAATATACATATTTGCGTATTGTTATGTGAAAATATGTCATACTCAAAATGTTAACGTCATTACCCTATCCAGGTAAGGGTCAGCCGACCGACTCATATGTCCAGAGTATTATTCAGACAGTATATATTATATAAAGAAAGATAGTACTCATCATCCCGCTGTTTACCTTCAGAAAGCTGATCGTTTTGTTGTAGAAGCTTTGAGGTGTGTTGTTGAGGATGCTATCCAGGGCCCCCTGGATGATACTGCAGGCTCCCAGAATACGTTGGCTCAGTTTCACCAGACCCTGTCGAATCTGCATGTATACATACATACATACTGCATGTGTCAATTAGGTACATGTAACAGTAATCTTCTTACAGTACTCTCTCGCTGTTAGAAGGGGAATGTGCAAAAAAGCTTGATTACCTCGGATCCAAATATATCATTCCTGTCATGGATGAGGATCCATCCCATCCTCCAACCGGGGACCAGCCAGCGCTTAGCCAAGCCGCCGCAGGAAAGAATGGGAACGTCACTGCTGAGAGACGCCATGGAAGGACAATCGCAACCTGGGAAAACCTGAACACAGGAACATGAACGCAATGAAATATGTTCAGATGTCAAAATCATCCAAGGTCACGGATCACTATTATGTTGAGGGGCTTGATGGTAATGCAACTTTTTATGTTACGTTCAAACTCATTTTCAAATGGAGACTATATTTTCGACATAGAAAGTCAATTACAAAACAAGTTTGGCAACAATATCCTAAGCTTGTAAAGTGGATATTGCTAACATGTTACCAAACAGTTGCTCATTTACCACTTAGTAAGAACATAAGACCAATATTGGTCTAAATGACATACATAGCATACCTTTAACTTTTTCACTACCTAAGAGTCTTACTCATAAAAACAAGCATGGTATGCAAGTAAGCTGTATTTATTTTACAAATAGCCCAATGAACCATTGTAATGAACACAATGAACATTGTAACAAATGTATTATTATTATTATTATTATTATTATTATTATTATTATTAATAAGATTATTATTAATAAGATTATTATTTTTATTTTATTGTATTGTATTGACTATATAATATTTATTCTGGAGATGAGGGAGAAACCAACAAAAGAATAAGAGGAGAGGGAGAAACCACAGAAAGCTGGTTCTCATTAAAGCATACAGGATCTTTGACGCTGAGCGGGGAGCTGCCCCGCGTCCTATTGGCCAGACTGTTATGACATAACAGCAATGTACATGTAAAATGTGCCTGCAGAGCTCACCAATTTAAAGCAGTTTTTTGCTTACTTCTGTCTAAACTCACTAGCCCCACTCCCCCGCCCCTCCTCTCTGATATAAAGTATAACTTAAGTATGTGTAAGATTACATAAAACATTACGATCAGTACGGACATGTTCAGTCAGATAAACATGGAGCAGTTATCAACTATACCAGCACTAGCTACTGGTTAAGGACAACTGTATGCATTAAAAGTATGAAAAGAAGATTGTTTTACATTTTGTTTTGCATGACTATAATAATAATGATTGACTTTACATGCACAGACAGCCCTGAGTCTGTGAAAACATGCGTTCATTGCTGAGGGTCTTATGGAGGAGAGGGACAGGGAGAAAATGCCACACTGACTGAGCCTTGCTGGTGCAGTGGACAGACACCCTGGCCCCTTACCCTCCAAACACTAAGGTCATAAAGCCTCACCACCACACCCCCAATCCACCTCTCCACCCACCACACGCCCCCATTCCTCCCCTATTCCTGCTGCGCCAAAACCCCACATCTTCAATAATTGCAAACACATGTAGCCAAAGAAAGTGCAGAGTCATTCTGGTGTGCTTGCTTATTTTCAATGTGAAATGGTCAGAAGGTGGGGGTTCGTGGATGAACCCAGCAACCCCGACTCTAAACGTTTCCACTCGCAAGCCTTCAAAATGCAAAATTTTTGTGCAATGGACACATTGCATTTTATTTTCTTGAAGCTGAGACACAAACGTTCATGCTTTTCGTCAATGAATGAACAGATCAAACCTCTATTTGTTGATTTTAATATTACACTACTATATTAATCATTTATTCTGATCTTCATCTGAAAACAAGCCCATCCTTACCAACTCACTCAGAGCTGCTCTTGTATGGACATATGAACAAATCACTGAATATATGTCTTGCAAAGAGATAATAAGCAGGTTTTTGAAAATCTGACTCAGCCTAGTGACCAACACATCGTTTTTACCAGAGGACACGTGTTGAAAGTTCTTTACTTATATTTGTCACCTTATCAGAAGGTTACACAGGAGTAAAACTGTGTGTGTGTGTGTGTGTGTGTGTGTGTGTGTGTGTGTGTGTGTGTGTGTGTGTGTGTGTGTGTGTGTCTGTGTGTGTGTCTGTGTGTGTGTCTGTGTACATGTTTGCATGACCTCGAACTAAAGTTTGACCAGCACAGATTTTTCAAGGCCGACATTGACGCCAATGCTCTGGACTGAATGCTGGAAATTTTCTTTTCTGATGGTCAACATTTAACTGAGGTCATTTTCCATTTAAAGGGTTGGTTCACCGACTGCCTCTTTGGTTTCTGCCTACACCCCCAATACATTAGAGATTTATGTAACTCTGAATAGCATAATTTCAAATTTAATGTATTAGATTGGAACTCCGATAATCTTGAATGTAATATTACGAAATTGAATTCAGTTGCCCGGAGCTGCCACCCTGCTCTCCTCCTGGGAAGGTAGTCTCCTGGTGGTCGGGAGGATGAAACGGAAATACAACTTGTTTTCTAGTTTCTACCACTTTGGATTTAATCCAATAAAAAACTAGAGTTATGTGAATCTGCACTCCATTGCTCTTCCTCAACGACCAGATTACATTACATGTCATTTAGCAGACGCTCTTATCCAGAGTGACTGATCTTTAACTCACAACCTTCTGATGTTCTACTTGTAAACCTGACCACCAGACCAGATGTGGGTCTCAGTAAACTGAAATTGAATTGTAAAAACTGAATGGAAGTTTATAAAGTAGAATTTTCAGTGAGGATCAAATACGGTTTTAGAGCAACTCATTTGAATTTCATAATATTACATTCAGTTCAAAGTTACTAAATTATTCAAGTTGAGCAATTCAAATATAAATTATTCAAATTCAGTTTCTATTAACATATTTCTGCCCATAGAAAACTGCTTTTAGCCGACGCTGTGAATTATACAGGGTAAATATGTATTACGGCTACAAAAAAAGCACATCACAGAGGCGGTGCTATTGCACAAAAAAGTCAATATAAAGCAGGCTTAACAATTTTCTCTTTTTCTCCATATGTAATACATGAGATTTTTACCGCATGAACTCATTGGGATCATCACATGTTTGCTGTGGCACTCAAATGAAAACTAATACTAAAAGAAAACTAAAAGGAAAGAAAAATGTATAACATAAAGTTGTTATATTTGAAGGAAAACAGTAATAATTTTGCAATATAACAAAATAAAGTTGTAGTATTTTGTCAATTAAAAAACATATATATTATGAAAAAAAATGTGTAATATTTTGAGAACTAAGTTGTAATATTACATAAATAAGTGTGATATTTTGAAAATAAAATTCTCAGTTGTAAGATACCATTTAAAATGTATCCCCCGGGAATTGACTCTGTGCAGAACAGCACCTCTGAATTTGCATTTAGACCATCAAGTGAAAAAAACTCCACTTTGCTGAATCATCATTATATTAGAACTGGATGGCACTTTTAAGCCTGAGTGTAAAATGCTATCATCCTGGCCCATGCCCACTGCTTGCTTGCCCCTGCTGACCTCCATGCCCCCTGCTCATCCAGCGTACCCACCTTACTGGTTGCTGATTCACAGCACATGGCCCCTAATCCCCCCTGTGCTGATGAGGGGTTGTCCACCCACCACCTAGAGCCAGGGCAAATACCACCAAATGCAACACAACCTCAGCTGTTACTGTGCCGAAAAATGTGCCTCGCTGGTGTTACAGAGGGCCAAACCCTGTTCTTGTACTCACCATATCGCTGTAGATCTCATCAGCCAGAATGGGAACGCAGTGTCTGGAGGCCACTGAGGAAAACAAGAATCATTTCATTGTTTCACGAGGATGAGGCAAATGCTGTGTTTATGTCATAGTCCAAATGGTCACCTCTGACTTCAACTGCCAAAAAGATGCCAATTCAAAGCTTTTAAAGGGGTTTGTACTATTTTAATACTAAAGCAGAGTGGAGCAAAGCTGCAGCTAACCTTTGATGATTTTCTGTAGGTGTTCCTTGCTGAAGACAGAGCCGCACGGGTTGGATGGATTGGTAACAATCAGACAGGATGTCCGCTCGTCGATCATGCTCTCCATCTGTTGCAGGTCAACCTCCCATGACTTCTCTGGCTGCAAATCAAACATGTATGTTAGGGTGAGGGCAGGAACTTTGTTGTGCATGATAATTTCGCCCGTGTCTTGATGATGTTCAGGGATAGCTGTTCACAGTTCTACAGTATATCCTTCAAGTCCTAAAGTCTCTGGGAGCTCATTCATTGCAATTGGTAAAGGTTAAGGTAATCCTAACAGAAGATGATTAATGTGTGATGTGCACAAACGTAAAAAAATATAACCATTTCAATTTCCACAAGTGCACTTCACTTCCGTCTTTCTTTGCCATAATGTCAACAACATTTTCTCTTCACATCTTTATATATAAATGTCTTTACATATATACACCCACATCCTCCTCCCATCAGTGGCCTCATTTACACATCTCGGTTTACAATGGGTTACTACACTGCTGTGTCATATTATTGAGAAATTAACTTTCCAAGAAATGTATTTATTTCAATTATAATGACTGCACCAGTACTGATTGAATACATTTGAATGCCAGGTAGTTAGGTTGCTATATGTGGTAAACTTGTTTAGGTTTGAACTTGAGTAACAGCTTGAGAGTGGAGTTGTGAGGCTCATCCTGAAGTTTAACTTAACTGTTTACTGCTCGACTCCTGCATGAAAACGGGTTTGACATAAAGAGAAGAGAAACCTGTGACAATTACTGAGAGAACACTTTTTAATCGTAATTTAATTGTAATGCAAGTGATGTATTAATACGATATGTGGATAAACTATAATCCCTAGTCTTTATTTGTCATAAAAAGCCTATTCTGTAACGTTTATGACTATGACAACATGCAATAATACTAAATATATATTCAACAGAAAGGAGCACTCAGTATATTGGGAAGTATGCTTGTCTGCCATCAAACCCAGAGTCAGATAAGAATATATGGAGGTAGACCCAGGACATGTTTAGCCTTGATATTGACAAAAAAACCTTGAAAACTTTTATTTACATATTATTATTATTATTAATATTATTATTATGATTATTATTATTATTATTTCACATTGTTTTGATATTTAATACAGAGATTTTTTGTTGTTTGAAACTTTTCCTGGATGTTCCCCGCTGCTTCAAGTCTTTGAGCTAGCTAGACCGTCACGATGACTGCTCGTCTGCGCTTGTGTATGCTCGTGTGTGTACACATTTGTGAGTGTGCTTATGTAATGGCAATCTTTGCAATGTGTGTTTATGTGTGTTTATGAGTGTTTATGTGTGTTTATGTGTCAATGGGTGTCACCCTCCCACTCTCAGATACAAAGGAATCAAGGCATTTAGATCTAACAGGACCCTCTCTGAATGCGGGATGAATCTATGTGTATATATTTTATGTTAACAAAGGTCAAGATGACATTGTATATGTGTTAGAGGACTGCATTGGGATTGGGATCCTGCGGGTCCTGCAGAACCCAACATAAATCTTGTAGCAATGGGTGCTTATAATTTTGCTCTAGGTGAGAGTGGGCGGTCAACAAATTAACTGCGGCTCCCAAGATTTAGCTAGCGCTAATATAAGGATCAAGTCAACAAATAAAGTTGAAGAGAAGCTTAAAGCAGGTCATTACAAAACCAAAGCAAGGGAAGTCTGACGTTTGGAGAACCTTCTCAGTTGTTACTGACAAAGATTAAGCACTTCACTGGACTTTATTAGTTGCGACAAATGTTGCTCTACAACAGGCACAAATCTGGCTCTGTTCCCTGGTCATCTGCGGGTGTGTGCGGGTGTAGAACACACACGCTGGTAATGGTCAGAAATCCAGCAGAAGCAGGATTAAGTTAACAGTCCAGTGAAGTGCTTAATATGTGTTCACTAGCCTATTTTAGAAAAATGAAAATAAAAATAGAATAAACGGGGGTCAGGATGCTACACCTTCCTACTAACCAGCAGGTTGTAGAGTTTGACATCAATGCCCATGGAGACAGCCAAAGTCTTATATAAGGAGAAGCCTGGGCATGGGACCAGGATGTTGTCCCCTGGGTTACACAGGACACTGATAGCCAGGTCAATGGCCTGGCTGCAGCCGCTGGTCAAAATCACATCCTGGAAGACAGGGAGGTGTTCTTTACGTGTAAGAGCATAGACATAGCAGACATCCATGCTAACAACAAGTTAGATTAAGTAGATTAACTTCCAAGACATGCACTCTTATTGCAATCTGATTAATGGCCTATTTATTATGAGCATAATATTGTAGTGCTGTGTTTATTGCATTATGCTGCTGAACTTAAATTCCATTCACTCACAATGCACATATATTGTCATATACTGTGATTCCGATTTAAAGGTAGCACTGAAGAAGAACAAGGATGATAAAGTGTGAATGAATAAATGTGTTAGCAAGGGTAGGATGTGTTTAAGCACCTCTGCCTCTAGTGGAGCCTCGGGGCAGCTATAAAAGTTGGCCACCGCCTGTCGGCTCTTCAGATAACCTGCAGGTGGACACAGAGCAAATATACACTACATGCCAACAGAGATTCATTACACCCACAAACATGACGTCAGACAGTTTCTGGTTACTAGATTTCACAATACAAGTTGAAGGGTGACAACACGTAGAGTCACCTATTGTAGCTGAAAAAACATCTCACCTTTAAGCATCTCATTAGTTACTTCTGTTTTTAGAGCCAACCTGAAATGACATGTCTACTCTTTGTGCATTTAAAGATGTTTACTTTGAATGTATGCTGGTTGGGGTGACTCACCAACGGAAGGAGCATAGCCATTGTATTTTTGGGAGTCTATGGCGTCTTTCATGGCCTGCAGCACTGCACCATCTGTAGGCAGGTTTCCGAACACAGTGGGATCCCCTTGGAAACAGATGTGATAATAAGCAATCAGTCAACAGTGAGAGAACGCAAAGATTTAGTATTAAAACTGTCAAAGGTCTATCCCTAGTTCTGGAATATAGGACACAAACATGTCTAAGAATCCATGTATCTCTAAAAAATAGAAAGCTAGAAGAACTGTTGTAAAACAAAAACAAATAAACGAGTGGACAGCAGTCAATACACAGTATGCCATTGTAGATGTATTTACAATCAACCAAACTAGTTGTTCTTCATTGATTATAGTCATGCATTATTAGATTAATCTGAAGTGTGTTTACCGGACAACTGATTTATTGCGTGTTGGCTTATTGCTTAATGAATCAATAAATACAAATTGAACATTTGCATTGCATGTAAGTGACAAACTGGCAACATTTTGTAATTGAGTCCTGCAGAACCCCTCTCACCTATGGAGAGAGCGATCATGGGTTTATCGGGGTTGGGTATAATCTTCATCCCATCCACAATGGCTCTGATGGGATTGAGTGTGTTGTTGGCCATCTCTGAGGGCTTCACCTCCCATCTCTGCATGCGTCTCTTGGCTTTGGTCGGATACAAACTGCCATTCACACTGACGTGGTGGATGTCGTTCCCGTGCACTCCCTTCCCATTGACTCCGGGCCCATTCAGGCTTTTGCCATTGACGGTGCTTTTGCTGTGGACTCCATTCCCATTCATCTGAACCAAGTAAGACTTGTTATCCATCCTGGAACTGATGAGAATGATGGACAATGAGTGTAAGAGCAGCAAAATACATTTACTCAAAACTGTACTTCAAGCTTCAGTTACTTATACTTAAGTATTTAAAGTGTTCCATTTTATGCTACTTTTCACTTCCCCACTACAGTTCAGAGGGAAATATACTTCACTACATTTATCTGACAGATAGTTACTTCACTGATTACGATTTAAGTTACATGTAATCATATTGTAAAATGTAATGAATCTTAACTTATATTAACTTAACTGCCCAACGCCATATAAAATACTCAAAATCAGCTGCAACTTTAACTTGCTCTTTACATGTTAATCACATATAACAATCCAATAACAGCATAACAAATATTAAAATATGTAACACTGAAAGCATATTATTATTCGTCATAATAAGTACTTTTGATACTTGGGGTACATTTTGTAGTTAATACTACTGTTTTGTTTTACCCTCTTCATAGAAGCGATGGAGAGGAGATGGACTGAAGTCTTAAATCCCATCCTCAGAAGCTCAAGTCTTAAATTACATTTCAATTAGCTGACGCTTTTGTCCAAAGCGACTCACAATAAGTGACAAGACAAGTGATACGTTACACAAATAATGAATTATTGTTGTGCAAAACAAACAGGATTTAAGAAGATCAACAAATTTAAATGATCGAATAAAAAAATCGTATTTGTACTTACGTCATTATATATTAAACAGAAAGTCTCTCTAAATAAGCAGCAGCGCAGGTTAATAACTCTTATACAAGATGAACCGTTCAGGATGATTTACGCCGTTTATATAGCAAGATCCCCAAAAATGGGTGTTGAGCCCTGCCCATATTTCCATTGGTGGAGACTGAGGATTGCACTACTACACCCCTCTTACAGCACTAATAAGAACCATGCCCCCGTCAAACCTTCAACGACATCAATTACTGGCCGGAGGAGGGGAGACAGTGGGACGGGTTTCACGCAGGCGACAGGGCACCTGCTGTGGCGTCTGCAGGGGTACGACATACGCATTGGATCCGGGCGCAAAGTGCGGGTCCATTGATGAGGCAGCCGGGAAGAAATGGAAAACTACATAAATATTCAAATAGTGGAATTAGCCTATATTTTCTTTGCTGAAAATAAACTACTGCTGAGTTGGTGATCTTCTCCTCGTTATGTGATCCATTAAACAATTAATAGATTCGTTAATTATTAATAAACACATGCAGATTAAAGCTTTTTTACTAAAAATGTACAGATTACATTTTTGTACTATGACAAGTCAAACTCGATTTGAAAAAGTAACATATTTTATCAAATTAAACTGTGTCCTATGTAAAGGATGTACAAATGTTTAATTAAATACTCTAATCAAAACAAGTCAAAATTCCTCACAAAATCTGAGCAAAACCTCAGGTGTAGCTACAGTTAATAACTGTAAGTCATTGACCCCTTGCTTCTATGGTGATCCCTGGCCAAACAACAAGTTACTTATTTATGATGGGTATGAAGTATCAGGGCTACTACATGAGGCAACAACACATGTGATGATTGCATGTGTTAATGTCTGCCAGATGTGACTCTTTAGAATGCCTGGGAATGTTGTGTTCCATCAATATGTCCCACAGACAAACTTGCCCATATTTCCATTGGTGGAGACTGAGGATTGCACTACTACACCCCTCTTACAGCACTAATAAGAACCATGCCCCCGTCAAACCTTCAACGACATCAATTACTGGCCGGAGGAGGGGAGACAGTGGGACGGGTTTGTTGTTATGACACTGAAAGCATCTTTCTAATTGATCCCATCTCCTTCAGGTATGTTCAATGAACTTGCTGTTTTTGGCGAGCACAGCGAACAGAACAAAGTGAGTCACACAACATCTGTGGAAAACTACTTCTTACATAATAGCCTGTCACGCAGTTGTTGATAGTTTTTTTTAACTGTTGGGTTTCCGTGCTCAGCATCAGTTCAAAGATGGTGCAATAACAATATAGGGGAATGTGGCATTTGTGCATTAACTATAAATACGTTTATTTAATTTGAATCATTGACAAACCTGATGTAAGGAACAAAACCAACAATAAATGTATCCAACAATACAGTTCTACGGCACAAGAGCATAACATAACAGGCTTACACAGCATGGAAAATTATTTCAGAAGGATAATTAATTAATTAAATAATCATCTTAATGGGATTGAATAACAATATACAAGATAAAACACCACCAGCCTTACCCTTTAATATAAAACCAGTGTTGTGACCAGGGATATAACCTTTTTGAGGACCCTTTTATTGTCCTTTATTCCTCGACGACAAATATAAAACATATCTGAGAACACCCGACCCAATCGGTATCCAGTATTAGTTTAACACGACATGAGCAAAGGTTTAAGTTGCTGTGAGACTTGTTCCAGCTGCTTGTGGCCCTTAAGTTTGACCTCAGCTTTCCTCCAAAAACAGCAAAGTCATTGTCTCCTACTCCATCAAGGGGAGAACACTCAGTTTCATAAATCAGCATGGTGGGGGAGTCAACATGCACTCAACTCACATAGTAAAAGCTTTGACTTAAGAGTTGTAAGGCAAAGCACAAGGCTATTAACAGTGCATTTTAATTCATATGTTTGCATTTGGAGATTTAAGTAGGAGGTTTAGGTGGTTTTGTGAGCAGAAAGTCTCCAGTATGATTTTCCAGAGCAGTAGGGTGAATGTGGGTGACAGCTGGCTAACTCATCTACACAGAGACCTACAGTTAACGTGCCATTGAGCAAGACATTGAACCACTTCACCAATACAGTTGCTCAGTGGCCAACAGGACAGCTCCCAGTGAATAGGAAGCAGGACAGAACCATATACAGAAAAGAGGAATGATGCCAGTCATCATAAATTACAGTGATGGAGAAAGTGAAATGTTGACTTGATGATGGTGCTGGGAAAAAGGGAGAGGATCACCAAAGTTCTCAGAGTTCATCCCTTAGGTGACATAAATATCTAAAATGTTTCTCTCTGAACCAACCAACCAGCTGGTGACGCCAGAGTAAAAGACAGCATGTCACCAACATCATTAAGATTCATTGTCAAGGAACCATGGACGTCTGCACCAAATCTCATGGCAATCCATCCAACAGTGGTTTACATATTTCACCAAAAAACAAAATGTTGTTTGTACAACAAAACAAAACATTTACAATGTATACACATCTTACAGTCGCTAAAAATAAAGAAATATTTATATTTATTTTACTGGGGGAAATAAATCTCAGGACATTACCATATATGGTGGATTGAAATATCAATATCGCTGGTCAAAGCCCTATTATGTAGAAAATTACCAATTTAGGCACCACCTGGTGGTAGTAGCAAACAAAGGCAATGTGGCAGGCAGCACTACACGCTACTGCCCCCCACACCCCATGGACCAAAACTCATTGAGACATTGTCTTTCCACTGACAAAATAAATCTAAATCTTAAATATTTAAAGGCCGATATGATTAGAAAATAATCGTTAAAAATGCCTTTATAACCAACTGCTAAAAATGGCTCTGGAGATAATAAATAATAAATAAACCGACAAAAATCCACCCTAAAATAGAACTATTCATCGTTTTCTGACACAGAACATTTAATTTCTCAATTAGAGGCATTTTTTGATTAATTCTAAAAAAAACGTTGGATGTAATAACTCAAATTGAAATCCGATGTGCCCACAGAGCCACCCACTAATAATATGATGACATCATCAACTCAAGCATGATGCTGTGATTTCCATGTTGCCCTACATGTACAATTCCCTTTATTGACTAAAATACTAACAATCATCATCAGATTAATTCTGCTTTTAGGGTGGATTTTCCTTTTAATAGGGAGTTATATAATAAATCAATACTACCCCTGGAACTTTGTACCCTGCCAGTTAACTAGATCTGTATCACTTTACCAAGAACCGTCTCTCACTGCTGGTGACGGCATTTGGGCACAAACAAAATGTGAACATCATGACTACAAGAAAGCAAGATCAATAATTAGGAACAAAAACGTTTTAAGCAAAACCTTTCTTTTTGAAGGGTCTAGATTTAATGGAGATTACCTACTAAACATCATAGTGTGGGTTAGTGGTTATAAAAGATAATAGAAGCTTAGGATAGTAGGATAGTAGGAGCTTTCTGTCCAGTATTTACAGTATCTTTTAAGGGCACATTTACAAATCAATCCTCAGGTCAAAAGCCAGTTACCTGTGTCCTCATTTCCCTCCACCACATAATCTGGACCTATCAGCGATTTGTTCCGACAGCACTGTGTAAATACACATATGCAAACAAAGGGCATTACTGTTGGCCTCCGTGCCGAGCCTTGGTGATATGCTGCTCAGGTCTATTGGTCAGGTCTATATAGTGAGTGGCCCATGGGGTATAAGGTGTCTGAAAAGTGAAACTAACTTTCACAGAGTGTTTTTACTTTATGAAGTTAATTGATACATTTTGGTCGCTAAAAATAAAATTTTCAGCATTTGGTTGTACTCCGCTCCACCTTCTGGTGTTACCTCTGGTTGGAAAAAGACTAAATGGCGAGGGCCAAAGTACCAAAGTCGAGGCTTCAAAACCTGGGTGACGTCACAGTGACTACGTCCACTTCTTATATACAGTGTATGATACAGGTCCAACTCTGCCTGACATCAGTGAATAAGGTAATAGGCAAGTGGACACTTTTGGTTTTAAAATGAGTATTTTGTGGCAAAAAAAAGAAGAACATCCAAACGGCTCTGTACCGGATCATTTAAAAGATAAGACTATTGTCTTGGAATTCTGCCGCTACAAACTAAACCAAAGGGTTGTTGTGAGAAGTGAATCTATTATACTGAAATAAAGATACTTGGTTAAAGAAGTGAGCTCTTTATTTCTGCAGAAATGGAACAACAAAACAAAGTGTCAAACGGTCTAGTGTGACGTTCAAACACTCTACCATGAAGCTCTACGAACAGAGAATACAATTAGATTATATAGTGGCCAAGTGGGTGACAATGTTTACAGACAATCGGGTGTGTGTGCAACTACGCACATCTAGCTGATACAAGAGGTACAAGCTGACACATCTAGAGATATAGGAATGCAAGCTGACACATTAAGAGATACAAGAATACAAGGGGAACATGACCAGAGTGTGCTCTGGTCCTAATCACTGCAAGTAGGACAAACATAAATGAGCATACTAAAAGAATAGGAGAGTACAAGTCAGGATAAAAATGACCATTACACTATGATTCTACAGCACTGCCAGCCTTCAAAAATGTCATGGCAATCAATTTAACAGTTGTAGAGATATTTCATTCTGGACCAAAGTGTTGCTGGACCGACCGACTGACCCACAGAAAACATCTCTGCTGAAAACCCCACAAGGTTATTTATTCTGATTTGTCAACAAATCTACAGTGATAAACCATTTTCTTTTATTACAAAACACCCAAATATTTAAGAGAAATGCTACGATAATAATTGAGAACTGACAAAAGATGGTGGGCGGTAGGTTTGTTGTCATTTAGAAACAGCGTCACCATTACTTTGTTTATAGACCATAGAGCACGTTGAGAAAGTTGATTTCATTTTAAGTTTGATGTAAAATGTTCCGCTTATGCAACTTGGTCACGATTCTTTTTTTAAATGTATCTAATGGATCCATATCAAAGTTGTATAAAATGTACTCTTGGCCAATAAATCATTACCTGAGTTCTTAAACTCTAAATATCGATATCCGTATTGCTGCTAAAAAGCCTGTATACAGTAAGTCAGGCTGTAGTAAGGCTGTAGTCCGCATGTTAGAATGTTCTCATACATGATGCAGGCTCCTTGCAGTTTCATACTCTAAGAGAAGTCTTTTCTTTTTAAAGCAAGGCTTGTAATCAGGGTCGCAATCAAGTGAGTCCTCGTCACTACTTGAGGATTGACTGGTGTAAAGAGTGTTCAAATCAAGAGAACCTGCATCTTTTTCCTCCTCTACCCTCCTGTCCTCATCATTGTCATCATTGCTGCCTTGTACCACAGGCTCTGCATATCTGGTGGAGGATCTCCACTTTGTCACTCTGTAACACTCCTGAACGCTCAGTCTGTTAAGTGTCACGTAGGGCTGGAGCAACTTAGACTGCAGCAACACAGCCTGACTTGCCAGTGATAACCTCAGCTCAGCTCTCTGGACTCTGCTGGTCTCAGACCTGACAACCAGGCGATCAGAGTTGGAGGCCGAGGAGATGACAGTGGAGCATGGTAAGGTCTTTGATTGAAAAGGACTGATATGGGGTGTATGAGGATGAGGTTTTATGGAGTTCTGAGGGACAACTTGTCGAGATGATACAGAAGATAAAGGGAATTGGATATCAGCACAGACTGAGGATAGAGTCCCTGAAGGGGAAGTAGAGGTAGAAGCTTCTTCTGTTGGAGGCCCAGAAACACTGAATCTGTCCAGAGCTTGTGAATGTCTGGCGGTAGTACAAGCCTTTCTGGACTTTGTTGAAAGTTTGGAAAAAGATTGTTGTATTGGTGTTTGACATCTGGTAGAGGTAGGTGCATCTTGAGATACAGGAGCTGATTTGTATGTTGTGTTCTGGGGATTTGTTGGGACCACAGTGTCGGGTTGACCGAGCACAGACTGTTTCATCGTTCCTCGTGGTAGAGCATTGTTCCCTAAAGTAGGGCGGTGTGGAGAGGTTAGCATCTGAAGACTAGAAGTCGAAAATGTATGTTTGTTACTGTACATGGTGCAGGGATTTAGAGGAGCTTGATGGGGTTTAAAGGAATGGTAGATCATTCTGATGGAGGCAATGTCTATCAGTCGGACCACCGGCGACAACAGAATAGGCAGCCGAGTGTCTCTGGACGAAGACGGCTGTAGCATAAGTTCTGTTTGAGACGCATCACTTGCTGATCCAGCGCTCTGCTCATCTTTGGGGTTTGCTTGTTCAGATGCCTGAGCTGCTGTCGGAAGATGGGTGGAGGTCTTTGAAGGCTGTTGGTCAGGGGGGCAAGGAATGAGGTCAGAGGGTGTGAGGTCCTGTGATGAAGTGATGGATGAGGAAGACTGGAACAGTAAGGGAGACAAAGAAACATTGGCTTGAAGCGGCAGCTCTTCTGAGCACTCCTGCAGGATGCTCCTCACCCATCTTTGGTGTTTAGAGCAGAACTGAGGGGAGGAGGCGGCTTCCTGAACGTGTTCACTGCTACTCTCACTGAATTCTTTATTTTCCTTGTCACCACTGTCTTCCTCCACCCTCTTGACTACCTCACCATCCTCCTCTGTTTGGAGGAGAGCCTTTGAAGAACTGCCAAAGAGAACAGACTTTGAGAGTTGAGAGTTTTCCAATCCATTCATTCCATGTGCCGATGACTGAGAAATCTTGCCCCGACGACAGGAAACAACATCTGAAAGGAACGGAAAGTCAGTGCATATTGAGTAACAGACGTATAATCATAATCATCAGAAGAAGAAATACATTCTTGGCAAAAACGTAAAAGCAAGACAGATTGTAACATACAAAGGACAAACATAGTGCAAGCCTAATTAAATCTTATTCTGCATGTTGAAGAGGAGCTCTGCATATATATAAAACATTATAAATACGATGATGTCACTTAAGTCACTTAGTTGGGGCTGAATCTGGCGGTGTGTTGGCTGAAATATGTGTCATTAGAAACTGAAATGTAATAATTTACATTTGAATTTGAATTACTCAACTTGAATAATTGCATTTAAAACTGACTTTGAATCACATCATTTGAAATGGAACGTATCAGTTTGGAACTGGATTCCAATAAACCTGAAACAGTATGCGATATTATGAAATGTAATTCAGTTGCTCTGAAACTGTATTTCATCCACACGGAAAATCCAATTTTCCAATCCA